>NC_051437.1:28749109-28750334 GCF_001649575.2 Kryptolebias marmoratus
AACAGGACCGGGTTTAGAGCTCCAACAGGACCGGGTTTAGAGCTCCAACAAGACCGGGTTTAGAGCAGATGTGTTTCCCTCTCAGCAGTAAATAAATAAACAAACATTTTTCTTTAACAAACAAGAAAACAGTTTTTTTCTCCAACATTTTCTCAAAGCTTCACTGCAGTAAAGTTATAAAACAGCTCATCCAGAGAAATGGGACATTTAACTAGTTACCTGTTTAACTGGTTACCATGGTTACTGTCAAAACTTTCACTGCTGCACAAAAATCAGATTAATTTGACCAAAACATAAGAAAATAATCTGATTTAATCTGAAGCAGATACTACAGATACAACTACTACAGGTACAACTCCAGATACGTCAGGTACTTCAGGTACTGCAGGAACTCTTACCTTGTGTTCGGAGCTTTTCTGCTCAAAGCTTCAGTTCTTGGATCCAAACGTCTCAAATCCAGAATCCAGATCCAGAATTTCATCAGAACCAGGAAGAAGAACCATCAGAACCATCAGCAGAACCCTGGATCAGGTCTCAGAACCCAGCAGAACCAGCAGAACCAGCAGAACCAGCAGGGTGACCAGCCAGCAGGCCTGATTACCTCAGGTGTGCTCTGATCTGAACACACCTGAGGGAAACTACAGACAGGAAGCAGAACCGACAGGGATGAATTTCAAAATAAAACAGGAAGTGACAAACCCAAAACTTAAAAACTTCAGAAAATATGGTTTTGTTTCTCTGGTTCGGCTCTCCTGCAGACCTTCAGCTGTTTCAGCCGTTCAAACATCAAAACCTTCGGCTCGTTCAGCTGAAGGCTGCTGGGACTTTAAACTTTTATACTTTTAAAAACATTTAACTTTATTGAGATCCCTTCAGAAACAATCAGCTTCAGCTGCTTTAAGGTCTTTAGCCTTTTACTGCTTTAAGGTAGCATTCAGCTACTTTTAGCTAAGCTTTTGCTGCCTTTAGCTCGTGTTAGACCAACTCTTCGGTGAATCCCGGCTGAGTTGTTTTATTTCTTCTCCCTTCGGCTGGTTTCCTGATCCTCCTCCTGACCAGGGTTCTGTTTGCAGGACGTGTCCGTGGTTCCGTCCTTCCGTCCTCGCAGGTCGGGGCAGGATGGGGGAGGGTGTCTTCGGCTCATTAACTTCCAGCTGCAGGCCGGCCTGTCAGCATCTGTCCCGCATCAGCCAGGAGGACTCTGACACCTGTCCTGTCCTGTCCT
>NC_051437.1:28751578-28758518 GCF_001649575.2 Kryptolebias marmoratus
CTCTGACACCTGTCCTCAGCCAGGAGGATTCTGACACCTGTCCTGTCCTGTCCTCAGCCAGGAGGACTCTGACACCTGTCCCGTCCTGTCCTCAGCCAAGAGGACTCTGACACCTGTCCTCAGCCAAGAGGACTCTGACACCTGTCCTGTCCTCAGCCGTGAGGACTCTGACACCTGTCCTGTCCTGTCCTCAGCCAGGACTCCTCTGACACCTGTCCTGTCCTGTCCTCAGTCATGAGGACTCTGACACCTGTCCTGTCCCATCTTGTCCTCAGCCATGAGGACTCTGACACCTGTCCTCATGTGTCCAACTCTTCGGGGTCCCCTGGGTTGTCTCCGTGCGCTCGTTAACCAATTATCCCCGGCGTGTTGGCGAGTGCCTGCCCGGACGTGCCCCCTCTGCTCGGCGGCCTCATTATCTGCTGAAAAGTGCTCGTTTGTTTTCGCTCACGGTGCGTTTTTAATTACATCAGCTAAAGTCGCGGCTGCTGCTCTGCGGGGAGGAACGCTTCCCCAGAACCGCCGTGACCTTCCATCCGGCGAGAGCGCCGCCTTTACGGCCCGCTCTGCGAGCAGAGAGGCAGGCAAACGGCGCCGATCGTCTCTCAGCGGTTCATTAAGCAGCGATAAGGTCGAGCATTCGCCCACAGCTATACGATATTCAGCACTTAGCCCGGCATCTGCTTCGGCTGCTCGTGTCTTTAAACGAGCCGAATCAATATGCCAGAGATAATCCCGCCGAGCTCGGATCACCGGCTGACAGCGAGGAGTTCTGCGAGGCCCGACCCAAAGGTCATGGCGGGTAAACGCTCGGTCAGGCAGAGATCGGAGCAGATGTCATCGATAAACGATCAGAAGAGCTTTTATTTTGGAAATACTTCCTGCATGTGGACAGGAGACATGTTTTAAATCATTCCTCTCCTTCACAGGTGAATTAAAACTAAACAAGCTGGAGCAGAAAACAAATCCTCGACTTCTTCCTCGTTCTCCGTTCAAACCGTTTCAGATCCTCCTGCGACTCGATTCACATAAAAACAGGTTTTTCTGCTTTTTGTTCCTAAAACTGAAGAAATGAGACAAACCGCTTCATGTGAACCTCCAGCTCGGAAACAGGAAATGAACATAAATAAAAATAAAATGTCTTTTAAGTCTTATAAACTCATATTTTATTAACGGTGGAACATCATTCCAAATGTTGAAACTAAGAAATTTGACCTCTTTTTGTATTTTGTGTTTTTTTATTTTACACATCGTCCCAACCGTGGTTGTGGAAAGACGATGACGTCATCTTCCCGGCTCGACTGTCCTTGAAACTGTCCGGCGCTCTGACATCAACCACCACCGGAGTCTAAAGAGTAATGGGACGTGGCCGTGACGTTGCAGGGACAAAATAAAACTAAAAGAAACTGAAGCGTTCAGTTCGAGTCCTTTTCACCTCGTTGAGTCTGAAATTGAATCTGGACTCTGATGGGAGGAAATGGACTCTCCAGACTTGGAGGGAAAAGGAGCGCGCTCCATTAAACCAATTAAGCGCACGAGGCCGGGCAGCCGGATAATAACCGAGGGAGGGTGATCAGACGCTAATCTAATGATGCCCTCTGCTTCCCACATGCAGACGTGATGAAGCAGCAGTCCTGCGGGACGAGGGGACAGGACGGTGAAGGACGGGCAGCAACAACAACGGCGTCTCATCGTGCCGTTATAAAACCATTACCCCGAGAGGAGCCGAACGATGGTGTGGTGGTAGCTGAGGGTCGTCTCTGACACGAACCTGGAGCTTCTTTGACACGCGAAGCGATGGGCGATATGCATTCCTTCCAGGTTTCCTTTACAATAAAAGCAGCATTCAAAGAAGTAAATCTGGGTTTTTAAAACATGAAACAGGTTTTAAACGCAGTTTTCTGATGAAACGATAACCGAGGAGATAATTCGACGTCTCTGGTTCCTCTGAAAGCGTTGGAGCGGTTTCTGAACGATGGTTCAGCGTCTCCAACAGGAAGTCCCGCTCACGTTCCTGTGTCTCCAGCATCGCCACAGCTCAAAGTGACCCACTTCCTGTCAGGTGGAAATCCCCCGGTGGGATAATCCCCGCCTCCTGAACGCCCGGCGCCGAGGAGGCAGAGAGACGTTCTGGATGTGTCACCCACCGGGACGGGAAGAGAATAAACTGCAGGTCGGATCAGAGGCGGAGAAATCGATGAAACGAGACAAACGGAGAGAGAAGAAGAAACATCTGGGTGGGTGGGTGAGGGGGGACAACAGCTGCTGTGAACCAAAACGCTTTTAACTAGGTGTGTTAGTCGGCTGGTTAACAGGTTGGTTAGTAAACTGCTTCAATGATTGGTTGGTCGGTCGTTAAGATGTTTCGTGGGTCAGTCGGTTGGTTAGTAAATTGCTTCGTAGGTTGGTCGGTCAGTCAGTCGGGAGGATGTTTCGTTGGTTAGTTGATTGGTTGGTCAGTCAGTCAGCCGGTCAGTTGGTTGGTAGGATGCTTCGTATGTTGGTTGATTGGTTTAAATTGCTTCAATGATTGGTAGTTCAGTTGGTAGATTGCTTCGTAGGTCGGTCGGTCGGTAGGATATTTTATTTTTAGCTTCTTAGGTTGATTGGTTGGTTAATAGGTTGGTTGGTCAGTCAACCGGTCGGTTGGTTGGTAGGATGCTTCATAGGTTGGTTGATTGGTCGGTCAGTCGGTCGGTAGGATGTTTCGTCAATTAGTTGATTGGTTGGTTGGTTAATTGGTTTGTTGGTAGATAGCTTCATGGGTTGGTTGATTGGTTAGTAAGTTAATTGGTTGGTAGGTTAGTTGGTCAGTAACAAACCTGCAAACAAAAGAGTGAAGTGAGCTGAATGCAGACTTGTGTTAACGAGTCGAGGTGTTTACATAACATCTCAATAATTGCTGCTGTTTTAATTAATAAATTAATCTTTAATCATTTATTCTGTGATATTTGTAACTGGTTTTTCTGCACATGAAAAATTTAAATACAACATAGTTTTCCACAGGTGATAAAGTCCATCCATTTTGAAACATATTTACCTTCATAAAGACTAAAAACTGAAAACGAACCTGAAACTTGTTCAAAGATCCATTAATAGACACAAGAGAACTCCAGATCTGAACCTCCTACTGTTAAATATATTAATGATTATTCGTTTGTTCTCCGCTTGCTGCCGCGGTTCGTGTTGCATTGTTTTTGTGTGGGCGCATCTGTGAAGCACTAATGAGGACGAGAGGCTCGGCACCTTTCGAGCAGAACGACCAGCATATAGGATTTACCGCGTGTGTGTAAGACGCTCTTAGACTTATTGAAATGATTATGATTAGAAAGTTTCAGCAGCAGCACCAGAAACCTTCACACACGATTTGTCTGCCTGGATTATCGTAAAACGGCCCAGAAACCTGCTGCTGCTGCCGTGAAGTCATTAAGATGCTCGGCAGTAGGTGGTCGAGTCTTTTGAACTCGAAGCTCAGCGGAGAGAAAAAGAAAACCGGAGACGGGAGCTCCTCGTGTCCTGAAAACATGAAATATTGAGCAGGTTGGGATCCGGAGAGTGAGAACTGTCGGAGGTCTGATGAGGGCGAGCGGGACGCTGATGGGGCAGGATTTGGACTTTTAAAGGTTTAAAAGAAAAGACAGAGGAGAAAGTAAAGGCCTGAATGCATATCGCCCGCCGCCTTTTTACACTGAGACTCAGTTAGAGCTCAGGGCGCGTTGTGAGCGACTCTCAGCGACGACCAGAGCAAACCTGAGACGCTTTTGTGTTTGGATCGGGTCGAAGAGCTGCGGTGGCTCCGGTTTCCTTCCTGGACCCTTTGACCTTTGACCCAACCAATAAGATGAATGAGTGAGTGAGTGAGTGAGTGAGTGAGTGAGTGAGTGAGTGAGTGAGTGAGTGAGTGAGCAGACGGACAGATAAGTGGGGCTGATGGAAGATGAATGAATGAATGGATGGATGAATTGTTGGCTGATTAGTTGGATGGAAGGATAGATGATGGATGATTGAACGGTTGATTGGCTGGTTGGATGGATGGATGAATGGTTGGATAGATGAAATAATGAACGTATGGATGGATGATAGATGAATGGATAAATGGTTGGATGGTTGATTGGATGGATGGATGGATAGACAGATTTATTATCCAACCATTCATCCATCCATCAATGCATTATGGATGGATGAATGGTTGGAATCATTCATTCATTCATTCAAACACTTTAGAAATGGAGAATTTGGATTTTTTGAATAAATTTATTTGATTTGCATTTAGATTTTGGCCTCATTCTTCAGCATTTCTATAAAATATCCTCCTTTTAAAAGTTATTTTCCTTATTTTTCTCTCATCGATCCGACCTGTTGAAGCACCCGATGCGTTTTCCCGGCTTCCCGCCTCGTGTTTAACGTGATAATCCTCCGCCTGTGATGGCAGGAGGAGAGTAAATGACCGTCTTTGTTCGGGGCCGGAGCGTTCGGAATCTTTGTTCTCAGCCTCACATTAAAAAAAGCCCCGTCTTGAATGCAAATTCCCTTCCCTTTGCCCCAGAGCTGTTTTTCTGCAGCTGAACGACTTTTTTACCTCCAACCTGTCAGATTTTCCTGCTGCTAACCGACATACACGAGCCGAGGTTTTTAGGTTTGATCCTGATGCAGAAAATCGTTCCTTTCACCACAAAAGTCAAAATGAGGCGTCGATAAAAAGCACTTCACGGGGTGTCGTCTGCTTCTGGCTCGTTTCGGCGGCGCTCGCTCACTGATTTTACACGTTTCTGGTCCTGAACCTTCCCCGGAGCAACCAGGCACTCAGAAAATGTGAGCTTTCAAGCCTCGAATTATTTCCTGCCACAGCGCCGAACCAACGATGTTTTTAAAAAAAGGCTGAAGTCTGAAGAGACAAGTTTAAGGAGGAACTGAAAGAAAGCTCTGTCAGTGGTAGTAGCTGAGAGTCATTCTTCTGTCAGCAGCTGATTCCACGTTGTTGAGGAAAGCTGCGTCTCGACGGGATTCTTCAGGTTCGTCACCAACATCCTGAGCGATCAGAGCGCATCAAAACGTTTATTTCTGAAACGTTTGGTAGTCTGAACACAATCCGTCCCGAGCAGAGCTGTAGCGCCTCCTGCTGAGCCGAAACGATCCCACACAAGAAATAGAGAGGAAGTCTGGGTTATAAAAAGGTCGACTCAGCTGCCGGACGATTAAAGATGCCGTATTTTCTGCACTATAAGACGCACTGGATTACGGTCCATTTTCAAACTTTAGTCATATATAAAGTGCATTTCTGCACCGACGTAAGCGTTGAGTAAAAACAGAGCTCTGCACGACTATAACTGAGCCCTAATCAGTCCCTCCAGGATTTCTTGGGACATTTTCCTAAACGTTGTGATTTGTTTTTTACTAAAATCAATAAAAAACCATAACTTTTAATATCTAAACCAAAAATCCTTTGTCGATGCGTTTATGTTCCATGATTACACTGCAGGACGTGCAAAACAGCTGCAGCTGGGGAGGAAACTGGTTTGCTGAAATCTTTGTGGGCAAATGTGAAGCATTAGCGGCCATTTTGGCTTCGGTCGCTGCTCCTGCACGCTCCCGGCATTCTGATGTTAACAGGAAGTGACGTCACGTGTCTTCTTCCTGAGTTATTTGGGCTTATTTTGTATTCCACGCTACACAAACCCACAAAGAAGAGACTAGACTGCAGAAACAGTGGAGAATCACTTTAGAAACAATAAATATTGGGTTAAAGTTGCAGGAAAGTTGCGATTTCACGGAGTTTGCTTGATTTTGCATTAATAGTTGCGATCGCGAAATCCTGGAGGGTCTGCCTTAACGCTGCGAGCGCCGCAGCTTTGTCGTTTACCAAAGTCGTACTAAAACATCACAACTTCTTACATATATAAGGTGCTCCGGATTATGTTTGCTCTGGTTGTTTTTGGACCTGCTGTGGTCGCAGTAAGAGCAGCGTTTTGTCTCCTTAATCAAACAGAGAGCTGATAATGAAGCTGTGTGGAGACGGAGGAGCCTCGGCTGAGCCTGACGGCCGACAGCCTCGGGCTGCGAGCGTCGCTCTGTAGGAGCCGTCAGGGAACATGGCGGATTAAAGTCAGCTGCAAAGAATAAAACCAGGAGGAAACGCAGCGTTGGAGGACGGGATCCTGTCACAGCGTTCCAGTCCGGAGCGTGGGAGCTCAGAGCCGGGCAGGAAATCAAACCCGAGTCCACCCGTCCGTCCGTCCCTGACAGATACGTTTGTTCGCCGCGGCTCAGAGATTTAGCAGCAGAATGAGTGTGGGCTTGAAGAAATCCAGTGAAATATTCATAACGAACAGACTGAGGAGAATTTATCAGGTGCTGCTTGTTTCATCGGGGTGAGTAAGTCCAGAGCTGGCAGACTGGAGCCACCTACGATCCGTGTTCCTGGCTGAAAACACGCCGCTGCTCCTGAAGACGTTCAAATTTAACCCCAAATTATAAAAAAAGAGCTGAGACGTTGAATAAAATACAGATTTAAACTGAATGCAGCGATCTGTGAATGAATCAAATGTTGAAACTAAGATTCCACAGATGCTGCTTAAAGCTCTATCAGGCAGAGAAGAAGCCAGATGTGAACAGATGTGTCTCCTCTGGACCAAAGAGGAGAACTGTTCTGAGGTCAAACTGCCTCTCTGATGGTATGGGGGTGCATTAGTGCCTCCCATCCAGGACTGTTGCACAGACAGAATGGGACAACCTCAGGTCCAGATGTTTACAGACTGATGGAGAACATCTGGAACATCTTTTTTCTCTCTTCGCCCCGGCGGTTCTCTCTCTCGCCCCGGAGGTTCTCTCTCCTGCCCCGGAGGTTCTCTCTCTCTCGCCCCGGAGGTTCTCTCTCTCTCGCCCCGGCGGTTCTCTCTCTCGGCCCCGGCGGTTCTCTCTCTCGCCCCGGAGGTTCTCTCTC
>NC_051437.1:28760302-28771107 GCF_001649575.2 Kryptolebias marmoratus
TTCTCTCTCTCGCCCCGGAGGTTCTCTCTCTCGCCCCGGCGGTTCTCTCTCTCGCCCTGGAGGTTCTCTCTCTCGCCCCGGCGGTTCTCTCTCTCGCCCCGGCGGTTCTCTCTCTCGCCCTGGAGGTTCTCTCTCTCGCCCCGGCGGTTCTCTCTCTCGCCCCGGAGGTTCTCTCTCTCGCCCCGGCGGTTCTCTCTCGCGCCCCGGCGGTTCTCTCTCGCGCCCCGGCGGTTCTCTCTCTCTCTCACGCTTTTCACTCCGCGGCGTGGAGCGTCGTCTTTTGTCTGTCACCTGACGTCTTTTTCTCTTCCTGCGTCTTACGGGGACGGTGCTGGACCTCCTCCAAGACGCCGCACCGCACCCACCCCCCACCGTTTCTGAAGCGCCACCTGTGATATTCAAGCCGATTTCAATGTCTAATCAGGACCATTCAGGTTCTCCCTCCCCCCCGATGACTCACGCTGAAAAATCAGTTTCAAAAAGCTCCTTTCAGAAGTTTCATCGAGCTCCACGCACTCATTACCGGAGCACGAGCCGAGAGCGGGGAGCTCGGCGGCCCGGGTCAAAGCACTGCGAGCAGCGAAGATGGCTCTTTGTTGCTTTCGCTCTCTCTTCCTCGCTGGATTTGGGTCTGGGCGCCCTCGAGGTTAGCAGATTAGCATACAGCATCAGATGTGCGATTAGCATGTGCGCTAGCTCCCCGCCTGACAGAGCGGGTCACGTTGTGTCACGCCGAGGCAGATGTGGAGAAACATCAGTCCTCGTGTCGTGCTCAGCTCCGCGGATCGATCGGCTCGACTTTAAACTTGGATGAACAGAGACGGTTTTCAGAAGCCGAGGATCGATTTTCAGCTCTCCTCTCAGCGTCTTCTAACATCCATCGAAAGGTTGGAAGACATGAGGACGGTTCCAGACTTCAGCTGATGTTTACGAGTTATTTCTTCAATAAAACACAAATGTTGGGACTTTTCATAGCTGTGTTCTTTTAAAAGATTATCTTTTTTAATCTGCTTCAGCAAAACGGCTTCATTTTTGTCTTCTGCTGCTTTTAGCTGGTAGTTAGAGATTTACTACTTTTAGCTTCTAGCTAACCTTATGGTACTTTTAGGTAACATTTTGCTGTTTTTAACATTTAACAATCCCTTTGCTAATATACCTTTTAGCTAGTCTTTTGCTATTTTTACCATTTAGCTAAATCTTTTTCTGCTTTAAGCTACTGTTTTGCTACTTTTAGCCTCTACCTAACTTTCTGATGCTTGTAGCTTTTAACTAGCATTTTGCTTTTTTAGCTTGTAGTTAGCCGTTTACTACTTTCAGCTTCCAACTAACCTTATGATACTTTTAGCTAACATTTTGCTACTTTTAGATTGTAGCTAACCTTTGGGTACTTTAAGCTAACCGTTGCTACTTTTAATGTTTAACTGTCCCTTTGCTAATGTACCTTTTAGCTAGTCTTTTGCTATTTTTAACTTTAGCTAAATCTTTTGCTGCTTTAAGCTACTGTTTTGCTACTTTTAGCCTCTACCTAACTTTCTGATGCTTGTAGCTTTTAACTAGCATTTTGCTTTTTTAGCTTGTAGTTAGCCGTTTACTACTTTCAGCTTCCAACTAACCTTATGATACTTTTAGCTAACATTTTGCTACTGTTCGCTTCTAGCTAACCTTTGGGTACTTTAAGCTAACCTTTGCTACTTTTAATGTTTAACTGTCCCTTTGCTAATGTACATTTTAGCTAGTCTTTTGCTATTTTTAACTTTAGCTAAATCTTTTGCTGCTTTAAGCTACTGTTTTGCTACTTTTAGATTCTAGCTAGACTCCTGTTTTGATAACTTTAACGTTTAGTGAGCGTTCTGCTGTGTTTTAGCTTTCAGCTAGCCTTTCGTAACTTTTAGCTTTTAGTCAGTTTCAGCTCTTTAGGGTCCTAGCTAGCATTCAGCTTCTTTTAGCTTCGGCTCTCAGCATCACGTTGTGTTTTCACACAGGTCCTGGTTCGTCTCCAGCGGCGCTGCTGGACTCATCCGGACGTCTCCATCTTTGTTTCATACTGGAGCAGGACGACGTTCCTGGATATCCCATATTTAGGACCAGATTGCTTCCCGTCATGTGTTTTTTTCCCCACCGGCACCTTCGGTAACAGCCAAGATATTTTCTGACCTTCAATGGAAATCGGCGAGACGATCCAGACGGAACAGGTGCGGCGCTCCTCAGGACCCGTAACACACCACGACGACCGGCCCAGAGGGCGGTGGAGGCTGGAAAACCACGGAGGAACGGAGAAATTCGGAGGAACGATCGATAACCGGGCGACGGTGGGAGGGCGTCCTCCCAGTTCCAACCAATCAGGCGCTGCCGCTCCGCCCACCTGACACCTTCCCTGAGCACAGGTGGTCACAGCACTGGCAACCAGCTGTATCTGCACAGGATTTACTGAAACCTGCAGGAAGTCAGCATCCGAGGTCGATCGGTTAATGAGATATTTCACTAACAGGCAGGTAAACACGAGTCTTTCTGATACCAGAAGAATGCTGTTCAGGAATGAGGTCAACCAAACCTCCCTCTGCGCCTCCATTCACCCTTTCATCCGTCCCTGAAGGCCATCAATAATGCAGCGCCGCGCTCCCGGAGCAGCAGACACACAAGGCCGCCTTCGTGTGATTTATAGACGGGCGCTGCGAGGGGCTCCTCCAGTGGAGGCCATTATCATGCAGGCATCAATAAGTGCGGCGGGGGGTCCAAAGGGTCTCCGGGTCACGGCGGCGTGGTGCCCCCGGCGTCAGCGGGACTCCTCTCAGGCTGTCACGGCCTTTCACCAGCAGATCCAACAACAAGCGGCGCCTTTTCGCAGCCGCTGTCAGTCAGGCCGAAGAAAAGAGCAAAGAGGAGGGTGGCGAGGAACACAGAGTTTACCTCGCAGAACCGAGAAGCACAAATTTACAGGTGAAAGGTCGGAGCGCGGCTGAAGGTTGGCAAAAATCGATCAAGACAAGTTGAAGAGGTGAGCGCTAAATCGAAGAGCGTTATCTGACAAAGAGAGGTCAAAGTTCACCGACTTGTTTCCGCAAAGAAGTAAAGTCGAACTCAGAAACGGTGTTTTATGGTAACTAACAGTTAAACACACTTTCTTTCTGTTTACATGAATTTGAAACAGCAGATTTTCTTTGGGGTCATATTTTTATCCTGAACCTTTTATACTCAGAGAGTTTATCAGTCAGGGAACAAGCTAACACAAGAACCAGTTCTGTGCTTATATTAGCTTTAGCACTTTAGTAACAAGTTAAAATGCTACAAATTAAATACTGTTAGCCATTGAACAACAAGCTAAAATGCTACAAACAGTATTAGCACTTTGGCAAAATACTAAAATGTTTACTTTAACATTAAATGTTTTAGAAATAAGCTAACATTAGGGGCTAACACTTTCACAACGAGCTAAGATGCTAACTCTACTGATAGCCACTAAAGAGCTAATACTAACGTCGGCTAATGACAATGTTAGCATTAGCATTTAAATATAAAAATGCTAACTAAAATGCTGACTTTAACATTAAATGTTTTAGAAATAGGCTAACATGCTAACGTTAGGATTAACAATTTCACAACAAGCTAAGATGCTAACATTGCCATTAGCCCTTTAGCAACACGCTAAGATGCGTTAGCGTTAGCACGTGAGCAACAAACAAATACTTGTGTTGATATTTGTGCTTTAATTAAAAGCTAAAAACGCACAAAGTTGGCTATATTCTTTTAGCAACATGCTAACGTTATCACCAGCACTTTAGAAACAAGGTAATGTACTGCTGTTAGCATTAGCTTACTCTGTTAGCTCTTTAGCTGCTGGCTTCATAGCTCGGTACACGAACGGGTCGTTTTATTTCAACTCCTAAGAAAACATCCGATAAAGATGGAATTTTAACGTGGGAAGGTTTCTCACCAGCCCCTGCTTCAAAATCCAACATGGCCGCCTCGTACATAAATGTGATAACTGTCATTTTGAGTCTCTATTAATGAACATGTTTGTTCTGCGTAATGCTAACAGTGGTTAGCTTGGTGACGACTAACAACAGTTAGCAGATCCTGCTGGTTTCATCTCCTGAGTTAACAGAACTCAGCAGAACCTTTGTGTCGGGTTTTAGTTTACTCAGTCTGACGACGGATGGCAGCAGATAAGAAACCCGGTTTCTGTCAGGAAACACAAAGTCGAACACTTTCGTATTCTTCCGTATCCTGGAAGTCCGAAATGAGGAATCCTGAACCGTACGTCTACGAAGAAGTTTGCAGCCAAAGAAAGTCGTCAGAAAAGCAGCGGAAGGATCTGTTCTGAATGTCTAATAAGAGCCGAAACTGCTGAGGTCTGCATCGCTGCCGCAAAGTGTTAAACAGGCGCTGTCAAAGGAGGAAGAGGAGAAGAAGAGTCGGAAAGGAAGAAAGGCTCAAACTCCGAAGGATCAATGAGCGGAGTTCGTCCTGAATATCTGAAGACGACGCAGACTTCAGATCAGAGCTGATGGGAGCGTCAGACGAGCGCCTTTTACCCTGAAGATGGAGGCTTGGGTTCATTTTAGGAGCCGAAGACGTTTCTCAGTTCAAGCTCTTCAGATGAGAAGAGAAACGTCTTAGGCTGCCGTGTCCTGGACGACCAGCAGGTGTCTGGATCGAGTATCGGACATTTAAAAATAAAAGTTTAGGAGTCAAAATACAATTTTAGACATCTAAATCTAGTTTTAGGAGTCGACTAAACCTTCACTTTTTGAAGAAGCTGAGCCTAATTTGAGAGCAGACATCTGCAGAACCTTTCACGTCAAAAAACACTTCATAAAAAGTTACAAATTTATCACATAAATTAACTTTTTACGGTTAAAAACGGGACAAAACGCAGCTTTTTGAAAACTTTGCCCGACCTCCGACCTGACAGATTTAACAACCGTTAATTCCAGTTCACCTCGACTCCTGTTGATTGTTGAGGCAGCGCCACAGCGCTGCCTGCAGGCCTGGCGGAGTTACTGCAGCATTTTTGGTCTTTTTCTGTGTTCTTCCTCCTGACCAGCAGGGGGCGATCTGTTAGGATCAGAAAATAGATAAGTCATAATCATGGCTGAGAAAATAATCCTCCTCCTACAGATTTCTTGACATCAGTCAGAATTTTCTGTTTTCAATCTTATTTATTTTTATTTTTTTCTGATGAAATAAATCAGTAAAAAAATCTGAGCTCTCAGGTCTAGATTTACATTTTAATTGATTTTATGCCTTCGCAACTTTGGGAATGAGATTTTAATGATCAAAACAATCAATTTAATCTGCAGTCTGTTTATATACAGAGCGGCTGTGAGCTTTTAATTTGAAGGGTTTGTGCTGCTGGGGTGGAGGTGATGGAGGGGGAGGAGGGGGCAGGAAATCTGTGGGATTTGGAGCTAAATCTGTTTAGGCACTTCCCTGTCTGCCAGGCTGTGTGACTGAGGTGTATCTGAGCTCTGTGAGTGCAGCTGTCAGGAGCTGCGTGATACAAAAATCAATACCACTCCTCTTCCTCCCCCTCCTCCTCCCCCTCACCCTGCAGCCTCTAAATCAATGCGTCCTGAAGCTGATTAGCAGGTTCAGGCCCGGGTCGTTTCTCACAGCGAGAGGCGTCTTTTCTTCATCCTGACACCGAACAGAATCGGGTTTTCTGTAACGACTCTGCAAGAATGTCGGCGTCCACATTCCTGTAAGGTTGGACGAAATGTTTTCTGTCCTCCCCGGTGAGACGAAGCAGCAGCTCCTCTTCCTCAGCTTTCCTAACAGCACCAACCTGCCCAGGATGGAAGACAGTTTCTGTCTCAAAGTGTCGTCATTTATTCTCACTGATTTACAAACTTCTTTCTTTCCAAATAAAACTTTGGTAGTTTTATATTAATTGTAAATAAAAAACATGTTTACACTCCTGTTTCCCTGGTTTTTATCCAAGTACTTCTTACTTTCTGTTATTTTAACCACTGGAGATGGGTTTCATGACTTTTCGTTTGTGTACTTTTCAAAATATTTATTTTACAAAAAATGTCACCAATAAAATACATTGAGACCTGTTCAATTTCTTCATAAACATTGTTCTCCTTGAAATCATTTACAGCGTACTACTGCTAATACTACTACTGCTAAAACTACTACTGGTACTACTAATACTACCACTGTTAATGTAAATGCTAATTCTGCTAATAGTACAACTGGTACTACTAATACTACCACTACTACTGCTAATACTACTACTACTTCTAAAACTACTAATACTACCACTGCTAATGCTAATTCTACTACTGTTAATACTACTTTGCTAATAACGCTACTGCTAATGTTAATACTAATTCTGCTAATAGTACAACTGGTACTAACACTACCACTACTACTGCTAACTCTGCTAATACTACCATTTCTAATACTACTACTGCTTATACTATCATTGCTAATGCTAATCCTAATTAGCTCATGCTAATTTAACTACGGCTAATGTTGGTTTAAAGCTAATGTTGCGCTAGCTAAGCCATTGCTACTTTTTTGCTAGCCATTTACTACTTTTAGGTTTTAGCTATCATTTTGCTTGTTTTGGCTAACATTTAGCTTTAATAATCTGGAGGAAATAAAGCATTTAGCTTTTAGCTTTATGAGAATTCAGCAGTGGAATGGCATTTTTACAGAAAATCCTCTTTCTGTAATTATTTTAGCATTTTACCGATGTTTATAACGTCTCTGAATCTGTTTTTAATTTATGCTAATTTATGTTTTTGAGTTCTTAATGGTTCTTGTTGTTTTAAGGGACGATTTTACAGCATTTTGGTTGTTTTAATTATCCTTTTTTTATTTTATAAAGCTCTAAAAGCTGTCAAAGCTCCAGTTTCACCCGCTGAACGTTTCATCACAACAAACTTTAAAACCAAATTTAAATTAATTTACTCACTTCAGTGTCTGCTGACTTGTAATTTTATGAATCACATCAGAGTTTTGGGGTTTTTGGTCACAGCTGATCTGCAGCTTTAGGTTTATTTTAAATAAAGTGTAAATATTAAATAAAACTTGTACCTCTGGTGCCTGAAAGCTTTCAGGTCTAAAGGAATCCTGCAGCGCCTCCAAGTGGACGAGCTGCTAAAAACAGAATTGAAGAGGTTTTAGTTTTTTCTGATTCTTCCACCTTTTTTAAAAAAACACGATTTATCAGGAAAACTTTCAGCTTTTATGTTTGTTCAGATTTAAATGATCCTGGATGGTTTATTTGTCACGTTTTTAGTTATAAAACTAAAACAGATCATGTAAAAAAAAGTAAAATAATTAGAAAATAAGGATTTAAAAATGACAACAGTTTGATTATAAAACTAAACTAAATGCTACAAAAACAGATTTGGGTTTTAATGAGACACAGGAAACATTTTGTTTCAGATTTCTAAAATATTTTCTGATGAGAACAAGAGGTCTGTAGGATATTTGGTTTAAAAAATGTCTCCTTGAAGACAAAAACGTCCAACATCACGTCTCTGAAGACAGGCGAGTCTTTCAGGCGTCAGTTTGGGTTTAAATCAAGTTTACAGAAAAAAAAAGAACTGGAGGTAAAAATTACTGAGAAACTAAAAACCTGAACGAAGAATCAGTTGAGGAGAGAAGCTGCTGTGGAGACAAGATGGAGACGAGAAGGAGACAGGAAGAAGACAGGATGGAGACAGGATGGAGACAAGATGGAGACAGGATGGAGACATGATGGAGACATGATGGAGACAAGATGGAGACGAGAAGGAGACAGGAAGGAGACAGGATGGAGACAGGATGGAGACAAGATGGAGACGAGAAGGAGACAGAATGGAGACATGATGGAGACATGATGGAGACAAGATGGAGACGAGAAGGGGACAGGATGGAGATGAGAAGGAGACAGGATGGAGACAACATGGAGACAACATGGAGAGGAGATGGGGACAGGATGAAGACGTTATGGAGATATTATAGAGACATGATGGACCTACTCAAAAGATTCAGGTTCTGATCCGAGTTAGAACTCCCCTCCAACAACAAGCCTACAAAGACCCTCAGAAGGGAGGGGCGGTGGAGTGATTTGCAAGTGAGTTTCCCTCTTCTTTACCTGCTTGTTCCTGGCAGAGTCTCAGGGACACAGAGAGGGACAACCACCTCCAGCTGAAGGGACAATAAAGACATCAAACTCTCGTCTCACTGGACTGACGGGTCGGGGGACACCGGAGGACACAGAGGGGACACCGAGGGGACACAGGCCCTCAGAGGGAGAACATGTAAACCCCACAGAGAAAAGGCCGGCGGGGAGTTGAACCCGCGGGACGACAGACGGGACCACCGGGGACCAAAACAACGAGCTGGAGACAGGAAGTGATGTCATAAATAAAAACATGTTTACCTTCAGGCCGAGCTGTCCTCGGAGGTCAAAGGTCAAACCTGTAAAAGGACGACTCTCAGCTACTACCACACCAAACTGTTTGCTAATGTCGACTAGCTGCGGCGGCCATCTTGAATCAGGTCGACTCCATTCGGTGGTTCATGAGATATTTTGCTAACAGGTTACATGATTACTAATTCACTTCTGATTTAACTTCCTGTTTGTTTGTTTACCTTTTTTTTGGGGAAACATCAAAGAAAGTTTATTTTTCTCTCAGGACTCAAGGAGCAGAAATAAAAACTCCGACACTGAAACGTTTATTTGAAACGTCTGAACAAACAGAAACACAATCGACAGTAAACAGGAAGTGGTTCTGTTAGGACTGAGTGTGAGAACAAACAAACAAACAAACAAACAAACTTAGTTTGGGTTTTAAATGTTCTACCTTCCCTGCTTGGATGTTTTCTGCAACGTTCCTACAGACATATGAAAGATAAAAAAGGAAAGCCGGAGTTTCTTCACGCTTTGTTTTTGTCCAAGTTCTCCGGTTCCGGATCCTCCGCTCCGCGGCCGAACCTCCGGGTCAGCTCGGACCTCAGCACCACGCAGCAGGACTTCTGGAAGAGACGAACAGAGGACGGGTCAGGAGCTGCAGAACCGACCTCTGACCCCCCGAGGAGAAGCTCCTCCCTCACCTTCCCGGCCTTGGCTCGGCTCCGGGCCCGGGTCAGGAGCTCCAGCAGGGCCAGCAGGAGCCCGACTCCCAGACCCAGACCCAGGAGCAGGAACAGAACCCGCAGGTCGTCGGGCTTCAGCGCGTTGGAGGAGCGGGCCTCGTCGGCGCCGACGCAGCTGCTGGACCACCATTTGTCCCGCAGGTGGGACAGCTCTCCGGTCTCACTCAGCTGGAGGATGGCAATGGTCAGGTTCTTCACCAGAGGGTATCCTGGGAGTGTGTGTGTGTGTGTGTGTGTGTGTGTGTGAGGGGGGTAAAAAGAAACAAAACTCGCATTAAAACCAGAAACCAGCTGAAGAAAATTCTACTTTTAGCCTCAACTTCGATGAGAAGTCAGAGGAAATCTGCTCATCTGGTTGTTGCTGACGGGAAGCGGGCGATCATGTAAATCAGACGGAAATGTTTCGAAGCTTCAACCTTCGACCGTTCCTGTCAAAGACAGAATCCTGAAGCTGCAGGAGCTGAAGGAGAAGCTAAGATGCTAACTCTACTGATAGCAACTTAGCTTGTCGCTAAAGAGCTAATAGTAACGTCAGCTAATGACAATGTTAGCATTGGCATTTAAATATAAAAATGCTAACTAAAATGCTGACTTTAACATTAAATGTTTTAGAAATAGGCTAACATGCTAACGTTAGGGTTAACAATTTCACAACAAGCTAAGATGCTAACATTGCCATTAGCCCTTTAGCAACACGCTAAGATGCGTTAGCACGTGAGCGACAAACAAATACTTGCGTTGACATTTGTGTTTTAATAAAAAGCTAAAAACGCACAAAGTTAGGACAAACGAGGGACGAGGAGACGCGAGGACAGGAAGGAGCTCACCCAGAGGCGCTGCAACGCTGTACGCCCTCATGGAAACGACTTCCGGGGAGCGGGTCAGATTGCAGAACCGAGCCACGGCCAGGTCCAAAGACACGGCCTCACCGATGAAGGCGAAGTTCCCCTCCTTGGCGCGGCGGACGCCCTCGGACATGGAGGACACGAAGCTCTTCTTCCGCTCCATGTGCTGGTAGATGCGCCGGAACACGGGGTTGTTGGAGTTCTGAGACGGAAAGAGACAAAAAGACACTTTGACTTTGTTGCGTTCCCAGGAACCCCGCCCCCCCTGCCGCCGCCCGCCGGGAGCTTCTGGACGCTCGTGCCTTGAAGAAGAGCATGGTGGAACCGGACTGGACCGTTCCATAGTCGATGAGGTTCTGGTTGGCCAGGTCCTCGAAGCTGGAGATGGACATGTGTCTGTGGTCGGAGCGCAGCATCAGGCTGAAGCTGGAGAAGTAGCAGACGAGCAGAACCAAGGAGAACATCCACCAGATGGCAGCGATGATGCGTCCGGACACAGCTTTGGGCTGAGGACCGGCACCTGAGGGGACAGAGACAGGGACAGACGGGGACGGGGACAGAGACAGAGACGGATCAGGTTCTGATGGTCCAGAGTCCAAACAGTCACAGCTGGAACATCATGTTTGACAGGAAGGAACGAGATAATCTGAGAATGTTCTAATGGTTCTAACAGTTCTGGTGTTCTAATGGTTCTAATGGTTCTGACGGTTCTGGTGTTCTGATGGTTCTGACGGTTCTAATGGTTCTAGTGTTCTGATGGTTCTGGTGTTCTGATGGTTCTGACGGTTCTTATGGTTCTGGTGTTTTGATGGTTCTAATGGTTCTGACGGTTCTAATGGTTCTAGTGTTCTGATGGTTCTG
>NC_051437.1:28771207-28773029 GCF_001649575.2 Kryptolebias marmoratus
TGCAGCGTCAGCGCTCCGGTGATGTACCAGAAGCTGTGCAGTAAAGTGAAGCTGTGCTCGTCCCGTTCAGGCTCCGCCCACTCCGCCGGACTGATCCTGACGGGACAAAAACAAGACAAGTCTCAGGTGGACAGCGTGGACGTGGAGCGGTCAGCGTCTGAGGACAGACGTTCCGACACCCACCTGCCCACCAGGAACATGCAGAACCCGGTCAGCAGGAAGGCCAGGAAGACGCCGACCCACAGGTCCATGGACAGCGGCGCCAGAACGCTGAAGGTGCTCTCCTCTGAGTCGGCGTTTTTCCGCAGAATGAAGCTGATGCCGGTTTGGATAAAGGGCGTGGTCATGTCCACCACCTGCTCCCTGGCGGCGGTCATGGTCAGCGGCGCCACGGCGAGGTCTGCTTCCTGTCAGGAGGAAGGACACGACGACCGTCATCAACCAGCCAGACGGGCGACTGGACCCAGAACTGTTTCCGTGGCGGAGTCCAGATCATCATGGCCGACTTACCCCTCTGATCACCTCGCCGATCATTCCGTTCCAGTTCCCGCTGGAGTCCACGGCGCCGTAGCGCCCGTCCTTCACCACGTGCAGCTTGTAGCTGAAGCTGAGCCTCTTGGAGAGCTCGGAGATCAGGTCCACGCAGTAGCCCTCGTACCCTGAGCCCCGGGTCATGACGTACGGCTCCTCCTGACGAAACAGGAAGCTGTCAGCGGCAGACCGACGGGTTCTGATCTGAGCCGAGGGTTTCAGGAGGAGATCTAAGAGGTTTCTATAGATTAACTCTTTATTATCTGAGTCCAAAAACCTTCAGCTGATCCTAAAAGCTGCCGTCAGAATCCTGAGATCAGATCCCATCGGCTAACAGCTAACAACTAACAGCTAGCAGCTAATAGCTAACAGCAAACAGCTAACAGCTAATAGCTAACAGCAAACAGCTGATAGCTAACAGCTAACAACAAACAGCTAATAGCTAACAGCTAACAGCTCCACCTGATATTAAAGATCTTATCGTTCTGTGTTCTCCTAACAGCTCTTCACTGTCAGGCTGCAGGTTTCCTCGTGGTTCCTAAAGGTTCTAACAGTAGAACAGGAGGCGGAGCTTCCAGTTCTTCAGAACAGGAGGCGGAGCTTCCAGTTCTCCAGCTGCTCTCTGGTGGAACCAACTTCCACCTCGTTTACTTTAAGACTTTCCTGTTTGAAGAATCCTAGAGTTGGAGTCAGTTTGGGTTTCCTGAGAGATCCTATAGTTCTGCTGCTGGAGGACAAACTGTCCACCTGTCCTCTCTGTGCTGCTGGAGGACAAACTGTCCACCTGTCCTCTCTCTGCAGCTGGAGGACAAACTGTCCACCTGTCCTCTCTCTGCTGCTGGAGGACAAACTGTCCACCTGTCCTCTCTCTGCAGCTGGAGGACAAACTGTCCACCTGTCCTCTCTCTGCAGCTGGAGGACAAACTGTCCACCTGTCCTCTCTGTGCTGCTGGAGGACAAACTGTCCACCTGTCCTCTCTCTGCAGCTGGAGGACAAACTGTCCACCTGTCCTCTCTCTGCAGCTGGAGGACAAACTGTCCACCCGTCTTCTCTCTCCTGTCATTAACGTGTCTTTCTTCCCATAGAAACTCCACCTGGACCACTTCCTGTCTGTCTCTTTCCTGTCCTCTCTAACCCCAGGAGGCAGATGGCCGCCTGTCCTGAGCTTGGTCCTGGTTCTGGTTCTGGTCCTGGTCCTGCTGGACCTCTCGCCTCTGAGCTGCAGATTTAACTCATCGGTTTAAAATAAGATCAGCAGAAAGTTTAAACTAAACGTTTCACAGTTTTGTT
>NC_051437.1:28773366-28775353 GCF_001649575.2 Kryptolebias marmoratus
CTGTCCTCACCTGTCGTCTCCTGTCCACACCTGTCCTCTCCCGTCCCCCTCTTTCCCCCCGTCCCCCCCCCGTCCCCCCAGGAAGACAGAGTACCTGTATGGAGGTGATGGATAACTCCTTGGCATCTGGAAAGAGACAAAAAGAAAACATTTCTGACTTCTGTCGCAGGGAGTGCGAGCTGAAAGCTAATGAAGCGTTTTGTTGCCGCCGGCGGTAAATTAGCCAAACGGCCTCCGGAGGACAAAGGTCGTTTTGTTGGAGGTTGTTTTTCAGGAGGGTCCAGAAAGTGGCTCCGTGCTGAGGGGAGGCCGGGAACCGGGCCCCCGTGGAGGGATCAAAGTGGGAACCCGTCCTCCTTCGGCGTGTAATCAGAGCGGAGGAGGAGGAGGAGGAGGAGGAGGAGGACGGCTCCCCCGCAGGCGGCCATCACCTTCCATCACTGCTGACGCCCTCAGCTGAGCGCCGCCGTACTCAGAGCGTCCAGCAGGGGGGGCTGAGGAGCTGCCAGGGTGAGGGGAGGCGAAGGGAGGTGAGGCAGAGGTGCTGAGGAGGCGCGGAGAGGAGAGAGGAGGAGAGGAGAGGGGAGGGGAGGGGGAGGCTAGAGGAAAAAATGGAGGTTCTGGAGGAGGTGAGGGGAGGGGAGTCGAAGGGAGGTGAGGGGAGGCCATGGGGGAGGTGAAAGGAGGCGAAAGGAGAAGAGAGGAGGTGCTGGGGAGGCAAAGGGAGGAGAGGGCACTCGAAGGGGAGGAGAAGGGAGGTGAGAGGAGACTAAGGAAGAAGAGGAGGAGAGGGGAAGGGAGGCCATGGGGGAGGCGAAGGGAGGAGAGGGGAGGTGCTGGGGAGGCCATCTTGTTGAGACCTGCTCGCTCTGACAGCAGCAGCTCTGTTGGACGATCTGGTCTCCATGACGTCTGTCAGCGTCCTCTGGAGAAGATGGCAGCGTCTGAAGTCTGCGGAGATGCCTGTCACCCCCCTCCTCCCCCTCCAGTCAGCATTAATTGATTCATCACGGTGTTTTGTCCTCTGGGCTCCTGATAAAACTCCAGCGGGGGACGACCGGGACAATCGGGGGATTGATTCGAGAGCGTGACCCTGTCTGAAAGGTCAGCTGGCACCGAGTGTGTGTGTGTGTGGGGGGGGCTCCTCGTCTGTAAACCTGAACGAGTCGGAGCTGAGATATTTTGCTAACACAGCAGACAAAGACAGGCGTTTACATGATCGCCCGCCATCTTGAAAGGCGGGCGATCATGTTACTGTTTGTGTTTATTTGTCTGTTAGCAAAATATCTTATCAACCGCTGGACGAGCTTTCATGAGACTCAAACTGGATGAACCGACGGCTTTTAAGAGTGAGCCCCATTCAAGATGGCCGCCACAGCTAATCGACCTTAGCCAGAACAAAAATGGCTCCAACTGCAGCGGTGATCAACCGGGGTGGTAGTCGCTGAGAGTCGTCCTCACCTTCAGTTTATAACAAAACTCAGATTCACTTCCAGGAAATTATTAAATAAATATTTCATCCAAAAGAATCTCATTAACACAGAAACTACAAAAATGGCCGACATTCAGAAGTTTCCCATTAGGACCGCCCGAGTCCCTAAGGACCGCCTGAGGACCGCATAAGGACCGCCCGAGGACCCGAGGACCACCTGAGGACCGCCCGAGGACCCGAGGACCACCTGAGGACCGCATAAGGACCGCCTGAGGACCACATAAGGACCACCTGAGGACCGCATAAGGACCGCCTGAGGACCACATAAGGACCGCCTGAGGACCGCATAAGGACCGCCTGAGGACCACATAAGGACCGCCTGAGGACCGCATAAGGACCGCCCGAGGACCCGAGGACCACCTGAGGACCACCTGAGGACCGCCCGAGGACCCGAGGACCACCTGAGGACCGCCGGAGGACGCGAGGACCACCCGAGGACCATCTGATGACCGCCCGAGGACCTGAGGAACGCCCGAGGACCACCCGAGGACCACC
>NC_051437.1:28776184-28777068 GCF_001649575.2 Kryptolebias marmoratus
GACCACCCGAGGACCCGAGTCCCATCTGAGGACTAGCCGAGGACCGCCCGAGGACCTGAGGAACGCCCGAGGACCACCCGAGGACCACCCGAGGACCACCTGAGGACCGCCCGAGGACCGCCTGAGGACCACCCGAGGACCACCTGAGGACCGCCCGAGGACCCGAGGACCACCCGAGGACCACCCGAGGACCGCCTGAGGACCACCTGAGTCCCATCTGTGGCCCGCCTATGTCCTGCCCGAGTCCCTGAGTCCCGCCCGAAGACCTCTCGAGGACCGCCCGAGTCCCTGAGGACCACCTGAGTCCCATCTGAGTCCCGCCCGCTGACGGGTTTCTTACCTGCAGCGAGGACCTGAACCATCAGGGCTGCCAGACATCCCAGCAGAGACGAGAACATCTTCATGCTGCAAACAAAGAACAGAAGTTCTGATCGGTTTTCAGGAGGAGGAAGAGTTTACAGCTTGATGATGAAGATGAAGAAGATGAAGGTGATGATGAAGAAGATGATGAAGATGATGATGAAGAAGTCTCACCTGTCAGCAGATAAAAACTCAGTTTTGTGTTCGAGAGAAACTCCAACTTCTGAGGAATTCAGCCGTCTGAGGCGAGCGGGAGGAGCTGGGGGTTATATGAGGGAGGGGTGAGGAAGAGGAGGGAGGAGGAGGAAGAGGAGGGAGGAGCCCGGCCCCACAGCTGCCGCTCAGATGAAGCCTCAGATTGAAGGACAGCCGGAGCTCCAACAGATCAAATCATCTAATCTGACAAAATGGCCGACAGTTTCAGGTCCGACCTGCAGAAGAACAAAGGGTCACCACGGTAACCGCGCACCTGCGTCTGTCACTCCCTCAGGGAACTCTTCAGACGGGCAGAGAGAAACGCAGAG
>NC_051437.1:28777168-28778958 GCF_001649575.2 Kryptolebias marmoratus
GAGGAGAACACGAGCTAAAACCAGACCCGGTTCTGAGGAGAACACGAGCTAAAACCAGACCCGGTTCTGAGGAGAACACGAGCTAAAACCAGACCTGATTCTGAGGAGAACACGAGCTAAAACCAGAACCGGTTCTGAGAACACGAGGAGCTCAGCTCCAACGAGTCAAAATAAATCAGTAGCCGAACTGTTAAAGGTCAAACCAGCTGAAAAGCAGCTAATATCAGCTAAACAATCATTTAAAAGGTAAGATTAGCTAAATTGAAGCAAAAAGCTAAAATCAGAAGAACCATAGTTACTAGCTACATATAGCAAAGCTATAGCTAAAAGCTAAATTTAACAAAACAGCTGAAAGCTAAAGCAGCCGAAGGCAGGCAGTTTGTTGTTTCGGTCAGTTTTTATAAATAAAGTTTAAACAATTTAAAAACTAAACGTTCTGATGAAACAGGAAGTAAACCTGAAGGATCAGGTTCCACCTCCTGGCAGATGTTACAACATCTGGACAGTTAAGCAACAGGAAGTAGGGGCTGGAGTGGAGCCCGGCGCTGCAGGGTGGGGCTCGGTGTCGGATCCAGGTCCCCGAGTCTCAGAGGAAGACAGACCCCCCCCTCCCGGTCCTGATTCCACTCCAACTGAATTAAATCCAGAGAAGAAGAAAAAAAAAGCAGCTTTCTGAATATTTACCTGCCGCCCCGGCCTCGGTCCAGGCCGGCAGCGTCTGATCCCGAGGGATTTATTTGCGCAGGAACGTCTGAGAACAGGCGGCGGTTCCGTCCTGAAAGGAGGAACAACATTCAGTCTGCGAGACAAAGGCGTCCTGTCAGGCCTGGAGTGTCCGCCGGGGCCCCGAGTCCTCAGTTGAGGGGCCCGTCTGGATAAATACGGCTTTAAGAGGGACTCGGACGTTTTCCTGGAATCCTAATGAAGCCGTCTTTTGTGTTTGTGTGCCGGCCGGAGCGGAGTCCGCGGCGCTGGAATGAGCGTGTCGCGCTTCACGCAGCCGAAGAAGAGCTGGCAGCGCCCGGCGGCTCGGGAAACCGCCAAACCCACAAAGAAGAAACCTCTGAGTGACAAACAAGTGTCCTGAGAAAGGACACAGCGCCGAGCGGGGCCCAGAACCGGACCGGACCGGACCCGGAGGGGGGGAGGGGTCGTCTACATGAATCCATGAGCTGGACTCCCATAAAAACCTGGGAGGTCAGAGGTCAAATCGAGGTTTCATCAGGAAATAAAAGCCTTGAAGCGACTCGGCTGAAAAACATGTTTTTCTCGTGCTTTAACGAGTCGTTCCGGCCCGTCGGGTCTTTGTTCGGAACATTCCCCCCCGGCGGGGGGTCTTGGCTTCCTTCGCTCCCCGAACATGAAGGTTCAGGGCGGTGAAGGCTGGTAAACACAGAACCAAGCCGAGTCTGTAATTGGAGCAGCGAGCGGACCGGGCCAAAACCAAGTCCAGAGGCCCGGACGTGTCAGTTTGAGTGAGGATCAGCTGGACGGGTTGGGCTGGTTCTGGATCCGGGACAGAAACCGAGACCCGACCGACAAAACGCACCGCAAAGGTTTAGATTTTTAGATTTCTGTCTGCAGATCAACCCGACATTCCAGAACCTTCTGATCCGGAGAACTTCCCCCAAAAATCCATAAATCAGCTGAAAGAGAACAGAGCAGGACGTTTGGAGCTCTAAACCCGGTCCTGTTGGAGCTCTAAACCCGGTCCTGTTAGGAGCTCTAAACCCGGTCCTGTTGGAGCTCTAAACCCGGTCCTGTTGGAGCTCTAAACCCGGTCCTGTTAG
>NC_051437.1:28779347-28807508 GCF_001649575.2 Kryptolebias marmoratus
TGTTAGGAGCTCTAAACCCGGTCCTGTTGCAGCTCTAAACCTGGTCCTGTTGGAGCTCTAAACCCGGTCCTGTTGGAGCTCTTAACCCGGTCCTGTTGGATCTTCTACCACACCAAATTTTAGCTGAATATCTGTAAGAATGACTCGGTTGTAGCCGTCCCTTGAGTTAGCTTTGGCAGCCATGTTGGATCCGTTCAGGACGGACAGATCAGGATCAAAATGAAGCAAAGAATCAGTGAAACTTCAGTTAATATCTGAGTTTTATTCAGGTCATAATTACATGTTTTGCTCAAAGTCAGCGTCCTCGGGACGAAGACGTTGGACGGTTACAGCTGGTGGACGAAACGTGCTTCAACACAGATCATTCCTGTCGTGATTCAGAACCACGGACAACACGGAGACACAGGGACACGGCGCCCTGCGGTGGACCACAGGGACCTGGACACGGCGCCCTGCGGTGGACCACGGAGACCCGGACACGGCGCCCTGAGGACCACAGGGACCTGGACACGGGGCCCTGCGGGGGACCACAGGGACCCGGACACGGCGCCCTGCGGTGGACCACAGGGACCCGGACACGGCGCCCTGCGGTGGACCACAGGGACCCGGACACGGCGCCCTGCAGACCGCCGCGGGGGGCAAAAATCCAACCGAATGGTTTCAAATATTAAAATCTTCATATAAAAACTAAGTAAAACAACTCCAGTGCATCGAAGGCATGCAGTCAACAGGAAATGACTCGAGCTTTAACGAGCGGCGCCGCGGCATGCTGGGGGATTAAAATATGACCACAACACAAACGAGAAATAAAATCAAACCTTTAAAAACGTCCTCCAGTAGAGACAGAAGACGAGCCTCGTGGTTCCTTTAATCGCATGCTAACGCTTCCCAAATATTGCTAAGAGACGGATCGACGCCACGAAGACGGAAAGAATCTAATAAAAAGTTCATCGTTTCAGTTCGGATAAAAAAAAACTGTCAGTAAAACTTCTTAAATTAGGATCTATTGCTACCGGAGGGTGAAAGAAACACTAAAAGACGAGAGTCTGAGTATAAAACGTTAAATAAAAACTCACAGATGTGTTTTTATAAAAAGCTGCGTGGATACGAGCCGAGGGGCGGGGCCTGTCACCGCAGGTTTCAGAAGACCCCGGAACCCGGGAACCTTGGAAACAGAAGCTAAGGAGGGACAGAAAACCTCGTCTGGATTCAGTCTCTGCCGTTTGAAGGCACCTAATGACGGCGAACTCTACAGGAAGTCCCAGAAACCACATCCCGGTTCTGCTTCTGCTTCTGGTTCTGGTTCTAGCTGCGCCTCTAAAGCTTCAGCATGAAGAAGAGCTCGCTGCTTTCAGAGTCCGGACCGGGTCCAGGCTGCAGAGGGGACGAGGACAGCAGGTCCAGGCTGCTGCAGGGACTGCGGGCCACGGAGCACGCCCCCTCAGGGATCCCGCGCTCCTCGATGGGGCTGCTCCCGGTCCGGCCCTGCAGCAGACCCTGCAGCCGCTGCCGCTCCTGGGCCTTCCGGGCCCGGTTGGCGATGTAGCGCACCCTGCTCTGGCTCCGGGAGGACGTCCGCCGCACCAGCGTCTCGTCGGGACTGTCCTCCGGGGAGTCCGGGGCGAAGTCGCTGGGGCTCAGGGGCTCCACGTCGGTGAGCTTCCGGAGCTGCTCCGTCAGGTCGCTCTGAGGGCGGGGCTTCAGCGGGCCGCCCCTCCGGAGCTGGTCTCTGGCGGAGCGGACGATGAAGCTGCGGCTGATGCTGCGGTACTTGCTGTCGAAGTTGCAGGAGATGTCCTCGGAGGTCAGGTCCCCGAGGCTTTTGGACATTAGAGCTGCGGCCGCGGAGGACGCAGCCGCAGCGGGCGGCCTCTTGGGGGACGCCTGCTTGAGTCCGTCCATGTACAGCCGGCACCAGGTGTGCCTCCTCTGGGTCAGGGAACCATCCTGGTCCGGTCGCAGTGGGCGGGGCTTCAGGTCATCCACGGAGCAGTTGCTCTGCTGAAGGTTGGGGTTGGACTTGCTCTTGCAGGAGTCGACAGTAGAGCGGCGGCAGGCGACCCAGGGAGTGGGCCGAGCGCCGCCGCTCTTCCTGGCCAGGTTGGGAAGAGACAGGTCGATGACGGTGTCATTGGACGAGATGCTGGAGGACGAGGACATGCTGTCCCTGTGGCTGCCGGGCTCCAGTTTCCTCCAAATGCGGTCGTTGATGGTGGCGTCCGTGCAGACCTCGGGTACCGCTGACTGCCCGCCGTCCGCCAGAACGCGTCCTTCACTTTGAGCTCGTCTTACTGGTAAACGTGGCGGGTTAAAAAGGGCCCTCCTGGCTGCCGGGACTCCAGCTCCACTGGGGGGCGCCGCTCTGCGGTAGGACAACTCGTTCGTTTCAGTTTTCGTTTCCATGACAGTTTCTCGGTTCGCCGTCTGATTCGGTGCTTTCTCCAAACAGCAGCTCTTGGGGACGTCTCGTCCCTGCGGGGACAGATCGGTTTTCTCAGCAGGGGCCGTCGGCGGGAGACTCGTTTGGTCAAAGTTTGAGGGGTCCGTCCGCTCTGAGATCACGCCGGTGGGGTTGCACGCCGTGACATTTAAAGGAACAGAAGCCAAGGAGGCTGCGTCTGTTGGCGACAGCTGCGGCGGCGGAGACGTGGACAGATGTAAGGACGGTTTGTCTTCAGGAGTGGAGGCAGGGTGGATAAAACGGCTGCGGTTGTCTTCAGCTCGGAGTGCAGGAAACTGAGGAGGGGTGGCTGGTTTCTGCACCGTGGAAGAGTCTGCGGAAAAACAACAAAACGTTCGATTAAAACCCTTTCAGCCCTGTGACTACCGGCTCAGACTCAAACCCATCATGGCGCCTCGATTGTCTCACGCTAAGCTGGGGAACCGGACCTCGGTCCGGCAAAATATCCCAAACTGGTGATTAGAGTTTAATACAAGTCTCAGAAAGTAATCACTGAATGTGCAGGGTCGGCCATTTCTATGGATACACCTTAATAAAACAGGAATGGTTGGTGATATTAACTTCCTGTTTGTGGCACATTAGTATTTGGGAGAAGGGAAACTTATCAAGATGGGTGGTGACCATGGTGGCCTTTTTGAAGTCGGCCATATTGGATCCAACTTTTGTTTTTCCAATGGGAAGAGGGTCATGTGACACCTCAAACTTGTTGGGAATTTCACAAGGAAAACAACGGTGTGCTTGGTTTTAACCTAACTTTATTCTTTCATGAGTTATTTACAAGTTTCTCATTGTGTTGGATTGTCAACGCAACCCTCTTCTCCCACTTTCACTTCCTGGAAAGTGGATTGGTCGTCGTGGGTCAGTTGAACGGTCCCCAAGGTCTCCCGATCTGACCCCCTTAGACTTTTATCTTTGGGGTCATCTGAGGGCGACTGTCTCTGCTGTGAAGATACGAGATGTGCAGCACCTGAAACTACTGTGCTCGCATTTCTCCTGCTGTGTTGCTCTCAGTGGGAGAAATAACTCATGAAAGAATAAAGTTAGGTTAAAACCAAGCACACCGTTGTTTTTCTTGTGAAATTCCCAATAAGTTTGATGTGTCACATGACCCTCTTCCCATTGAAAAAACAAAAGTCGGATCCAAAATGGCCGCCATGGTCACCACCCATCTTGAAAGAAAACCAAAACAACCTCCAAATAGAAGAAATAAAAACCATCATCGGCGTGGATAAACTGCACAGAAACTCTGCTTTCCTACCAGAACTGGTCAAGAACTACAAGTGCTTTAGGTACGTTAAAAAGGCTTTTACTTTGAAAGAACTATCGAGCTTCAGATTAGCTCCCTAACTTGTAAAAAACTAAAGATTAAACATCTCAATGTTAGACGGACGGCTCCAGTGAGAGGACATTTTGTCCCGCACTCTCCGTGACGAGGACAGAGAGGGAAGTGGTGATGAAGGGGTGAGGGTGAGGATGAGGTCAAAGGTCACATGCGTTCAGAGACTTTACCTGGCTCCGGTCATCCCCTCAGTTCTGCACTAGGAACAGAGAGAGCGTGCAAAAAGAAGGGACAGAGAGGAAAAATAAGTTATCCAAACAGGAACGAGGAGGAAAAACAGGCCGGGAAGCAGATTCTATGACAGGCAGAAACTACAAAATAAAAGCCTGGACAGCGATCAGCAAGAACCGGGTCCGTCTGCCAGAACCACCCGACCCGACAGCTGACAGCAAACATCGTTTATTGGCCAGAAACCAAAACTTTGCTTCTCTGCAGTTTGTTTTCTCCGAAAGGACGATTCTGTCATCAGAGGATAAACAGAGTCTGAGGGACGAGGGGACGAACAGCTGGAGTCCAACCCCAACTGGACCAACCTTAAATGTGTCCCGAGGGACTCACAGAGACCCTCAGGGATCAGACACGAGGAATCATTAACAGAAATGGATCAGACCGTCTGAATCTGGTTCTAAATTTCAAAGGTCACCAAACGTTTCAGCTTCAGACTCGAAGGTGTGACCTCGTCTGTCGGCTGTTTGAACACCGATGATCTCGTTAAATCCGAGCATAACGACACAAACAATTAACGTCCGTTGGGCTGTTTTTTAATCAATTTATGACTCGTATTGTAATTATTTCTATCAACTATGATGCAAATATATCATAAATTAGGTGTTTAATAGTAAGTTGATGTCTGGAGATCGTCTCAGGAGGCCTGGTTGGTGCTGAGGTCCGACTGTCGTGGATCAAATCGGGTCGAGGCAGGAACCAGGTGGCCCGATGACCTCTGACCCTCAACACCCCGCTCATCTTTAAACATGAAAGTTTTAAAGAAGTTCGGCTTCATTTTTATTCCGTTGGAGGTGAATTTAAGAGCCTGAATCTGGCTGAGATGTTTAACTTCCTGATTTTAAAGATTCTACTGATAAAAAACTTACCGGTTGTCTCGTCTGGCGAGCGTTCGGGTCGTAACGAGAGAGAAATAAAATCAATTAGAGAGAAAAAGGTTCTGATGAAAGCTACAGAACTGAGGAAATAAACACGATGGGTTTGGAGGTTTTGGGTCAGACTGGAGAACGTGGCGTGGGGGGAGGAGCTAAAACATGGAGGCCACTACAGCTACCTCTACACCCGCCTCGTCTTACCGGCAAAAAACATGGGGGACTTATGGTGCAGCTCTTCCATTTTCTGGGCGAACAGGGCGTTCATCTCTCGCTGCAGCGTGCCGACCGCCCTCTTGCGGCCGTCGAGGACGGAGCGCGGCGGCAGCATCAGAGGCGACTCCAAGCTGCTCAGGCTACCGCAGCTATCGCAGCTGCTGCCGTCGCTGAGCAGGAGAGCCTCGTTCACCTTCGGGTTCGGGAACGGCGCCGGCGGCGAGCCGCGGACGGCGCCGTAGTCGGGGGGCGTGACCTGCTGCCAACACAGGTTGGCCCTGCAGTCCGGGGTGCCGCACATCGCCGGCGTGACGGCGTTGGGGGAGCGGCGGCGGGGCACGCTGCGGGATCGGACGCTCCTGTGCGAGGTGTCGAGACGGGAGCGGAAATGTCGGGGGCTCAGAGTTTGTCTGGCGTTAGATCTGGGGAAGGGGGCGGGGCGGAGGACAGCCTGGACTTCCACGCAGGACTTGGGTTTCCGAGGCTGAACCGGGTCCGGCTCAGCAGCTGGTTCTGGTTGAGCCCGTTTCTCACGCCTCCCCTGACCGTTCACACCCGTCTGCTCGGACGTTTCTTCCTTCCTGTCGGACTCCGGACTCTCCTTGGAGCCGATCACACAGGTGATGCAGTTGGAGGACATCCCCACCCTCCCCGAGCTGCTGAGCGCCACCCGGGCGAACACGCCCGCCTTCGTGTCCAGCGGGTCGTGAAAACGGAGGCGGCTGGCGCGTTTCAGCGGCTCGCTCATGGGTCGCCGCCGAGCGAAAGGTGAGCGCTTACCTTTCCCCTCCTCCGGGTGGAAGGCTCCGTTTGTGTCGGGGCGGTCCCAGGCGCCCTTGGCTGGGTGGGACGCCAGCGAGTCCCCGTTGCGCTGCTGCGGGGACGTGAACTGGGTGGACGCAGCGGCGGAGGCCTTGTCCCGGTCCTCGGAGTCCCGCTCCTCGCTGGCGCCCTCCGAGCTGTAGTCTTTGGTGTCGATGGCGATCTCCGGGAAGCCCTTCTTGGGTTTGGGCTGGCCTCGGGTGGGCGCGCTGGCAGTGCGGCGAAGGAGGTGGGCGCCGAACGGGTGCTTACGGCTGCGGTGCACAGCAGCATGGCTGTCCAGGGAAGCTTGCTTTGGGTTTCTGTGGAACAGTCCTTTTATGCCGCCGACCGCTTTGGCCTGACAAACAAAGAGCACAACAAACCGTCAGCGTGAAACAAAACGACGTCGATGCATGAAGGACGGGTCAACAACGAGCAGCTTCATGCTTCCATTACAAGAAAATCAACGTCTGTCCGATGATCCCGCTGATCGGAGATCATCCAGCAGAAACATGCCGGCCAGCTTTGATCGACACATCTGCGTGCAGCAGGAAACGAAAACAGACGCTCGGAGCTCGCTCATATTTCAGCAGCTGAACCTCTGAGCCAACAGCTTCCAGACTCGCTGCAGGCGTGGGAAAAATAAATAAAATCCACCTTCCTCCAACTCCAGGCTTTAAAGTTCAGACCCTCCAGGATTTCACAAGCAAACCCCGCAAAATCGCAACTTTAACGTGACGTCACTTCCTGTTAACATCAGAATGCCGGGAGCGTGCAGGAGCAGCGACCGAAGCCAAAATGTGCGCTAATGCTTCACATTTGCCCACAAAGATTTCAGCAAACCAGTTTCCTCCCCAGCTGCAGCTGTTTTGCACGTCCTGCAGTGTAATCATGGAACATAAACGCATCGACAAACACTTTGTGTCTGCAAAACATGTGAGGAGAGCTGCAGACCAGGGACAATCCAGAAATGCTCATGAATGTCAGTTTAGAAGCTATCAAAGTTCTCAAATAAAGCACCTTTTGAGAATGTCAATGTTTGTTGGGAATTATCTTACAAAACTAGGAAGGATTTTGGGTTTATATATTAAAAGTTATGGTTGTTTATTGATTTTAGTAAAAAAAAAAAAAAATTGCAACTTTTAGGAAAATGCTCCGTGAAATCCTGGAGGGACTGGGAAGATGATTTTCCTGCAGGAAGCTGGCCGTCGCTGCAGCTGCACACAGACTCTCGGGCCGACCGACGTCTGATCGGATTAAATCCGTTTCGCTCCAGTTTCAGGGACCTCACAGAGCTGCGGCGGCTGGAAATCAGCCGGAGAATATTTTCTGTCGTAGTCTCACCGAGCTCCGCCCGGCCAGGTTTTTATTTAACACTGGACCGCATCGCACCCCTAAATTTATGATTTAATCTCCCGGAGCGCACCTTTAGGCACGAAGAAAGGCGGATCAGCGCGGTTTTCTGTCATCTGGGTTAGGAATCAGTTTGGAGATTTGGACCTCTGAACCGTTTCTACCAGAAGTAAATCAGGTTCTAGATCTATAAACCTGAACAGCTGCTGCAGAATAAGGTTTAGGATCAATAAAAGTGGAACGTTTGGTGCTGAACGCTGCAGATGTGAACCTTTATGTTTGCAGATAAAATCTTTAAAAAGTGTCGAAAACAGAACTTCACACATGCTGAAAGTTCCTCTACGTGAGTTAAAATAAAAGTCCTGGAAGTCCCCTTCAAACTAAGACAGAAAACACATTTCTTATGTCAAAAATAAAAGGAAACTGTGAGAAGTAGATCCAGATGCCGGCTGATCCCTGCGGTGAACCCAACAGGAAGACACGATGATTAATAAAATAAACAACAACTGACTGAAAGCAGGTTGAAATGGAGCAATTTGGTTTTCTCTGCTTCCTGTTACCAGTTTGTTTTTAAAACTCATTTTAATTAAAGATAAAAGACTCATTAGTGGCGTGATTTAATTCTTTAAGCCCTGAGGTTTAAAGGTTTTGTTTCTCTTTAACTTTTTGAGTCATTATTTATCCTCGTTTGTGTTTTAAAGCTGAACTGAAATCAAATCTGAAACAAACAGACATTTCATGAATCTTATTTAGTAAAACATCCACAGAACATCGCAGGAACCCGTTTATCTGACCTAAAAGTTAAATAAACCGTTTTTAGCGTTTGGGTCAATAATTACTGAAGCGGGGGTGGTTTGAGGGGTGGAGCTACTGTCCCGTTGTTTACTCGTGGAAATGGAAGAAGAAATCATTTCTGAACACGAAGAAATGCTGGAAGGCTTCGAGGAGTCATGGATCTACAACCGTACCAGTATGAACCTGAACCGACAGCTGGATCTCCGGAATCAGATGATCACCAGGACCGTCATGGCCGACAAAACAACGAGCATAACAACCGAGCTGGGACGAGTAACGATGAGAACTGATTACACCCAGAACGATGTCATGACATCAGCACGACTCTAAAAACCAACTTAAAGACGGCAGGAGAGACTGCAGGAGAGAGCTAACGATGCTAACTCGAAGCTAACGATGCTAACTCAAAGCTAACGATGCTAACTCAAAGCTAACGATGCTAACTTGTTAAAAACGTGAGCGCGCCTCAGAGTCACGTTTCTGAACTCTCACTCCAGCAGGTTCAGACTATCAGACATGGATTGTTTGTATTTTTTATCAGCCTGGAAGCAGCTCAGACCTTTAATAACAGCGCGCGCTCACTTCCTGTTTGAAGGAACACTTCCTGTTTCTCCTCTCCTTCTCTGTGGAGATGTCCTCCACCACGTTTGACTTTCTTTTAAAAATTTAAAATAGCTGCTAAAAAGGTCCTGTATCTTTGGCATGAAGCCGCAGTAACGAGGGTCGGAGCGGCGCTTCTCTTTGAAACGGTCCGAACCCGAGTTCTGATTCCCACATCGGAGTTTATGGATCCAAATCCAAAAGGTTTTTATCTTTCAGGAAGCCATAAAGTGAAACTCCAGTGGTATTTTCTGGCTGGTTCGAAGGATTAATTCCAACAAACTGACCCTTATTGTTTCGTATTCATCCTCTCACTGATGAACGGCTGAATGCTGTGAACCTCCGCGGCTCTGAGGACATCACACATCGGCTCATAAAAATAAGCATATTTGATGATTTTCTTTCAGCGACTTCTTGCTTTCAGTTCAGCTTTAAAGTCAACGTTTCCGCCACCTGCTGCGCTGGCGTCCCTACTTCAGTGTTTCTGGGAATATCTGCATTTGTACCCGGATGGGGATACGTTCCCAAATCAGAAACCAAAACTACTCTGAGAAGCTTCCTGCTCTATCCAACGCTCCGAGTGTGCAGATTCACGCTGGTACTGTTGGATCTACTTGGTCTGACGGGAACAGGCAGGTCAAAGGTCAAGTCCTCATAACTCATGTGGGGCATGAGTTGGCCTGACGGTGCTGGTGAGGTGCGGGTTTTTAAGGTGGGGGGGCGGGGTCGCGGCTCATGCAGGGCGCCCACCGGGTCTCACTACACCTGAGTTCTGAGCGGCGGCTTCAAGGCTCCTAAAACTTTCCTGCCACTAAGAGGAGCGTTTGGTGAAACACAGGTCCACTGAAAACAGAGACAGAGGAAGAGAGAGAAGCTCAGAGAGACGGGGGGGACGACAGAGACAGCGGGGCGGGACACAACAGGAAGCACAGAACAGTTCAAAGCAACATGGAGGACAAAGCGGTCATTGACAGCATGACTGGAGAACGCAGAACGGTTCCTAAAGCTTCCAAACAAAAAAAACAGACTTTTTATTCCAGTTTCTTTGTTTCGAGCTCCTGGGAACCATTTTGTCCCGGAATGACTGAATCCACAGACAGACGTCGACAAACTGTCCGTAAAACAACAAATTAACCCTTTAACCACCTCAGGTGCAGGCTGAAACTGGACTGGTTTGGATCTTCCTTCGTATTTCACCCTAAAAACAGTTTAATCTGCAACGTTTGGAGCCTTTTTTTCCCCCAACATAACTTCCTAAATGTGAATTTGTTATTTTTTTTACTTTTATGCTTCTGTATTAATAAAAATAAACATAAAACTACAACTTAACTATAAAACCCAAACATCAAACAGCCAAAGTGACTGAAAACAGGTCGACAGCGGCTGTTTGGACGCGCTGGCTCGTATTTGTTGGGTAAAGTCTGCAGATTAAAGCATTTTGTTTACGTCGAGCGCAGACGACGGACTAAAGAAATAGTTCGGACATTTTAATCTGGGGTTCTGAGGAAAGTCTACGAACAATCACCGCTTCACCTGCTGCAGACGGCTCTGTGGTTGGACCTCAGTCTGGAGGCTTTATTTCAGCAGAACCGATGAGCCAATGGCTAGTCAAATCACCTTTAACCTCAAACTTTCTGCTTTTTGAATGCGACCGTTCTGATGTAAGCTCAGTATTCGGCTCAGGCTGCAGCGGAAGTGCTACTACTAGCTGCTGCTGCTGCTCTTTGAACCACAGAAATCTCTGAAGTGTAACGTCTGTGAGTCTCCTTCTGTCAGAACATTTAAAGGGTTTACCTGAGCTGAGGTGTACCTACCTTACCAGTGATGTCATTCACCACCACATGAACAAAGATGGACGCCTCCTCCATCCCTTCCAGGTAGACGTGGCGATAACCTGCACAGGTGAGGTTCAAACTGAGCAACAAACTCACGACCAGGCGCGAAAAACCTAAAACTGTCAGGATTTTTATGTCCTGATTTCAGATAAAACTCCTAAATGAGGCCCTCTTCCCTTCCTTCAAACTATAATCTGTAGGGTTTTTTTACTTTAAAAAAGATTAAATATTTCATTAAATTCTGTTAACTGCCTAGAATAAAATAAGGAGCAGATATAATCAGATATAGGAACAGTTCTGACATAAAACTCTGGTAAGTTTCACGCAGATCCCACTCTGAGCAGCATCCAGGTGACTGAAACGTGAATTTAAACGACAGATTTTTATTATTTCTTCATGCTAAGCTGCACAACAGGAGTTTTATTACAGATAATTAACACCATCTGGCTTTAATGAGGTTATTTTAGAGTAAAGTAAACGTTGAAATCTTAGGTTTTTGTCTTTGTTTACCTGGCATCATGCTGTTGAAGGCGATGGTTCGCTGCCCGATGAAGTCCTGGCCGATGGGGTCATGATCCCACACCAGGAAACGCACGAGGGCGAGCTCCGGCATGTGGACCGTGAACACCAGCGTCTCCTCCCACATCGGGTTGAACCCTGGACGCAGGCGGACAGAGTCGGCTCAGCGCTCATCAATAATTCAGGAGCTGCTGCCGCTGAGCTCATCAGATCTCCGACGCTCGCAAGGAGAGACCGACTTTCAGCGCCGAGGCGGACTCACCGTTGTCGTCCACCACGCGGGTCTGCTCTTTGCAGCAGTCCACCGGGAGGCCGATGATCTCCACCTCCACGAACGGGTCGATGATCTGAAACCGGGACATCACAGCTTTAAGCTTCTAACCGCGGGCTCCCACTTTAAATTTATAAATATTAAAGCCCCCTTTTTACCATCCACCCGACTTTTTGTTTTCTTTCTGTCATCAAGAACAGCGGCAGAAGAACAAAATGTAAAAATCAGCCTCTTTACTTTTAACGGGTCACAGAAAGCTGGACTTTGAGCTGTTTTAACTTTACAATTAAAGTTCCACCTTTTCACAATCCGCACACACAAACTCTCCTTGACTTCCACCGTATCTGAAATCAAGGTTTTCCCTTCAGCAGGTTTCTTTTTCAGCCTTTAATAACAAAAACCACAGCAGAGACATGAAAAAGCCTCAGCGTGTCGTTTTCAGGTAAACATCATTTTGATTTGAATAGAACTGCATTTTTTTTTATTTCTGCAGGGGTTTCCAGCCCGATAACACCCAGGGTCTGACCACAACGATGGTAATAATAATAATAAAACTGGTCCAAATATAACCGTTTCCTCTCCAGGAGAATGAATCCTGAACGCCGAGGTGGCTTCAGAGCAGGCGAGGAACTAAAGCAGCAATAAAATGTGGACAGAACCACAAACCGAACAGCCTGAATGTCTCTTTACAGAACTGTGGACATTCACCTTCCTCCACCGTCCCCTCAAATGGACGGAAGTCCATCAGAGCGAGGACAAACTCACCACACACCGTCCGATCGAACCCGTTACTCAGATCGTTTTATCGTCATGTGAAGCAGACATTAGCCTCTGAAGCTCTCAGCTCAGACACCTCCAAGGATTTATGAAGCTCTGATGTTTACTTTTGCCCCTTTTCCACCGGCTCTAAAGGTCCCGGCTCCTCTCTACTCGGTTCGCTTTGTGCACGTTTCCATCTGCATTTTTTCGAGGCCGGCCCTGCTTCTTTGGTCCCTGCTTCAGAGTCGGGCCAGCTGGGCCGGCCCTGCTTCGTGGGCGGAGCAAGCTTAGCTCCTGTTCACTCATTGGTCGTGGGTGTGGCCAGATGCAGGCATAAAGAGCGAAGGTAGGAATATAAACAACAGCGTTAGCAGCGTTAGCTTACCCTGCTACGTTTATGCCGTCTGTCCCCCAGCTGAAGGTGCTGTAAAGCCTGAAATCTCCGGTGGATAACAGCTGTCCTACTCCGCGCAACAATGGCGGCATCCAGAGCATTTCTTCCACTGCGCCTCTCTTCCTGAAGTCTCAGGAGAATCTCCATAAGTTTAAAAAACAGCAACAACACAGGGCCAACGTGGTCCGTAGCACTTCCGTTGTTTACACAACTTGCGCCAAGTTTTCGTAGCACACCCCCCCGCAACACGAGGAGGCGTTCCTCTGCTGCCGACCAAACTGGCCGGTGTGAACGCGATGCATTCTGTATCGAGCCGAGCAGAGCCGGACTTCTGAATTAGAGCCGGTGTAAAGGAGGCATTATTCATCCCAGGTAACTGTGTGTATTTTATAACATTTATTAACTTCTAGTAATTTGATGCTGCTGCTAAACAAAGTGTTGCTATTAAACCCTTTTATTGGTGACAAAGTACCTGCCTACAATATCCGTCCATCTATCGTTCATCTACTGGTCCTCAGGGCCACCATCCTGCATGTTTTCCTTGTTTCTCTGCTCCAACACACCTGATTCAGAGGTTAAATCACCTCTTCATGTTCTGCAGAAGCTTGTTAATCACCCATTGATTCACATCAGGTGTGTTGGAGCAGAGGAACAAGGAAAACCTGCAGGATGGAGGCCCTCCAGGACCAGGATTGGAGACTCCTGATCTACAGCATCTAACATCCACTGAAAGCTCAGAAATCATGCTGATTTCTGAGAAAAGAACGGACACTGTCCCACCTCTCCTCTGTCTCCCAGCATTGAGTCTTTGGGTTTGGGCAGCTGCTGTCCACTGATGATCTTCAGCACCAGCTGCTTCTTCATCCGACCGGGCAGCGGGTCCTCCAGGTTCGGGTTAAAGGCACCTGAGGCGGGGAGAACGGGTCAGCTTGTCGTCCAACACTGAATGTGTTTGCATTCGTGTTTACAACTTGTAACAAACAGTTATATTTATGATTAAATGAGGTGAAAATACACGTCTGCTGTTCGTAACCAGACCTTCACACATGCAGGCGGGTTTCAGGATGTAGCCACAGTTTCCGTTACTGTAGAACTTGGCTCGGTTGAGCTGCAGGACCCGACCCTCGGACTGGTAGTTGAGAGCAACTGAAACCAGAACAAGTCAGGGAAGAAAGTGTCAGTAGAACATCCAACTAACGCGGGCGAGCCGGGAGGAGCCAAAGGCGCGTACCGAGCTGGCAGCCGGCGTTCCAGAAGGGCTGGGGGTTGAAGTTGGAGGAGTCCACGCGGTAGGAGGACGGGTAGATCCGGGAGAGCTGCCGCTGGTTGAACTGGATGAAGGACGCCGGCTTCTGCTGCATCAGCTGGTGAGCTTTGGTCTCGCTCAGAGACGACACCTGCCAGCTGCAGTTAGCTGCCACAGAAAAACAACCGCGACGTTTATGAGTTTCGATCGTCGCAGAGGAGCCAGAGGGAGGCTACGGTCCAGGTCGGGGGACAGTGGACCAGCTGCTCAGGGGGTCATGGGAGTTCGGTTCTCCAGTTTTTATCTGAATTTGAGAAGGGTTAGGGTTCTCCGGACAGCCTTGCTTCTGGAAATTAAACAGTTCGACGATCTAAATGTTGGAGCTGGAGGTTCGGTTCCAGCAGCAGCGCCACAGGAAGCATCCCTGAGCGAGACGCCGGACCCCTCACTGCCTCCGAGGCGCCGCGTCGGTGTATAAATGTGACCTGATTAGACTCTGCAGGATGATTTATTCAGGTCAGCCGTGCAGAGATTCAGAGAAACGAGCTCTGAGGGGCTTGGTTGGCTGGAAAGATGAAATAAATAAAGTCCATTTACCATTTTAGAGGTCAGAAATGAACCCGAGGAGCTGTTAGCTTCATGAGTTCTTCCTGATTCTCCAAACTGAGCTTGCTCTGTCTGCTGTCTGCTGCCGATAAGACGCTGACAGCTCATAAAAGCTCCACACAACCCCACGTCCCAAACAAGCCAACAGAAACTATCCCTGTAAACCGTCCTGCCTCCGTATAGAAACGTTAGAACAACAAATGAGAACGTTACAGTTTTCCAAATACGGAAACTGGAGACTTGAAGTCCAGGGCGTCCAGTCCTGGACCAGGTCCTGGTCGGACACCATCCTGCAGGTTTCAGGTGCTTCTCTGCTCTGAGTGATTATTATTAGAACCTGAAGAGCCGCCGAGGAGCAGAGAAACATCTAAAACCTGCAGGACGGAGGTCCTCCAGGACCAGGACCAGGACCGGGCGCCTTTGCTTTAACATGTATGTGTTTATGTTTAAAAACAGAGCCCACCTTGTGTTTCGACGTCGTAGAGACCCACAGAGCGAGTGTACTTCACCAGATCGGACAGAGCTCTGGACAGCTTCATGGTTTTCTTCTTCCTGTGAAAAACAGACGCAGACTCTTATTTTGAAGCACCTCTTCCTGTTACCTGTGGAAGCCCCGCCCAGGTGTGTGTGAGGCGTACTTGCTGTGGTGCGGCGGGGCTCGGGAGGCGCTGCTCGTGCTCTCCTGGTCCGTGTCGGTGTCTTCGAGGCTCGACGTCTTCTTCAGCTTGGACGTCTTTTTCTGCTCAAGCGTCCCAAAAAATAAAAACAGAACCAAAGAACGTCTGAAACGCGGTTCTCCTCACGCAGAATGTTAAGATTTAAGACTTTAAAATCAAATTAAGGACCTAAAACGACCTGATGGAGTCGATCTTTAGGTGTTTTATCTCGTGAAATAAACTCGTCCGTTAAATTTAAGGTTATAAAAACAAATAAAAGTTCCTTCAGTTTGAGATTCTGAAGTTTAAACTTTAATTTTTACAGCAACGATCACAAACCGTCCAATCAGAGGGGAGAGAGACGGAGGAAAGAACGAACCTTCCGTTTGGAGAAGTTCCCGATGAAGGAGCGGCTGGAACGTTTGGAGCTGCTGGGGTTGGACTCGCTGTCCGTCCCCTCGTCACTTTTACCCTGACAGCAGAGGACGAAGACAAGACTTCGGGTGAACCGTCCCGTCCAATCGGTTGAATACTTTACTGAACAGATTTCAGATTTCTGACGAGTTTTCTGCTAAAAATCCTCTGATTTTATAGAAACCAGAACTGCGACTGTCGGGTTTTAAAGGTTTTCAGACAAACAAACATGGCGTCCGGAAACCGACGCTTAAAGTGACAGTTCAGACCTTTTAAAGCGGGGTTCTGTGGAAAGGTTATGAACAGCTGATATCTTACCTGCTGTAGATAGCAGTTTAGAGAAATAAAGTTTAACTCCGACCGAGATTAAAATTATCAAAAATTAAAAAACGTTGAGCTGAAAGCCTACTTATAAACCCTCAGCTTGACGTTCCGCAGTTATTCTCGCGGTGATAGCAAGCAGCGCGCCGCCGCCGCCGTTAGCGCTCAACAAAAAAACCCGTTGAATCTGGAATGATGGAGATGAAACGAGTCAAAAAAGATGTTAAAGTTTACAGAAATCACAACAGATCGCTGTGAAACTTCAGAGCTTTAATCCAGTGTCGTCTCGGTCCCACTCTGACTAGCCGTTAGCTCATCGGCATGATCTACAGCAGGTAAGATGTTGACTGTTCATTACCTTCCCACAGAGGATGGAGCTGAAGCTTATGGAATCATTTTGTTGATAAAAATCTAAACCTTTTCTGTAATTTGTTGGTTTGAACTTGAAATGATTTCTAAGAAATAAAAACAATTTTTTTTAACAGGATTTCAAACCGTCTGAACGTCGATTCAACCCGGATCGTTTCTAATAACAAACGTCTTTTGTCTCACCTTGCCGTCCGTCTTGTCGGAGGACTTCCCGGAAGGTGGGAGGGCAGCGATGGTGAAGCTGTCCGGGTCCTCCCGGTCTCGGATCTTGGACTCCTTCATCAGGTTGTCCAGTTTTTTCTTGGCCAGGTTCTCCACCTGCTTCCTGTTGGCTGACGTCTGCAGGAAGAAGCAGCGGTTCAAGATGGCCGACAAATAAAACCCTTCAGGTTTCACTTTAGATCGCCTGACTGAACCGTAACCTTCTTTTCTTAGAGCGACGCGTCTGACTCACCGCTGGATATTTGTATCAAACATTTTGTGTTTTAAGCTCTGATCTGAATAAGTTTAGGACTTTAAACTCATCATAAACCCACTTTCCTCGATTTACGTCTTATATTCGATGATTGTTTTGCTGATGCTGAGATGTGGGCGGAGTTTAACAGTGAAGATGACCAATCAACCAATCGTAAATAATCTGACTGCATGAACAAAAAAAGAAGAAAATAAACGTTTTGAAACACCGCGATCGTCCTTCAGGGCTCTCCACATCTAATGTCCTCTGTCCAACATGTCCTCTGTCCCTCCTCTGTCCCTGTCCAAACCATCTCTAACTTTGTCTCCAAACCTGAACCGTCCCTCTGATGGACTCGTTCCAAATCCTGTTTATTTTAGTCCCCCTCCATGAAGATCTCATCATCATCATCATCATCTCCACCACCTTCTCCCGCCTCCCTCTCGTCCACCCGTCTCCCTCCCGTCCTCCCGTCTGAACGGATTTTTAAACCTCCAAAATTGGACACTGTCCCTTTAAGAGTCAGCAGAGTCGTTTGTCCCAGCAGAGCTGCCGTAGCGGCGCATTAAAGATGTTTTCTGTCTGTTAACAGCTGAACTCAGGACCCGTATCTTTAATAACGACTTTAAAACTCTTAATTGTGTCCAAATGTCCAGATATAAACATGATGCTAAACTTGTTAGCTTTCCTATGGTGTTCTCAATGTTAGGTTAGCATCTATGCTAACTGTTAGCATCAAACACAACATCAGCTTCTATTGAGCAACAAATGAGTTGCTAATCCCGCCCCACAGTGAGGCTTTTAGTTTAAGGAGCTTTTATAAGAAAAAAGAAGCAAAACGTCCCGAGAGATTCGATCCAGAACAAGAATCACGACGAGCCGAGACGTTACGCAACTTCTGCTACTTCATGTAAAACATTCCTGTCCTTCAGTAAAACTAAACCACCCCAGAGAAGATAAAACCAGCCCTGAAGGACGACTCGGAGGAGCCTGAAGGACTCGACAAACACCGTTTTACTTTCTGCACGAGCTCACGACAATTTACCACCATCAAGGAGATTTCTCCGTGGATTTCATGCAAAGGATCGCTCTGACCAGAAAAAGCTCAAATACAGAGCAGAGACTGAAGAAGACGTGACAGGAAGCAGATGGACGGGGAGACGGCGCAAATTCTCACTTTTACATAAATTACTTTGTTTGTTTTGAATAAAAATAAAATCCCTTCGTTAGTTTCCGGAACTGTTCAGGATGAAACAACCTCGTTCTCCACGTTTTAAAGAAATATTCCTCCTGAAGCGTTAAATATTAACACCCTGCTGCCGTAAAACCAACAATTAATCTGTTTCTGTTGAATAAATTTGATGCAAACTATGTTATCGATACTGTAAGTTTTAGAAACGAAGAGAAAATGTTATTTATCCTTCAGCAGACATCTGTCAGCTTTAATTTAATTTAATTTGGTTTACTTATAAACTGCGTCAGCCATCTTTCTGATTTGTTTTTCTGCCGTCGGTTCAGTTGGCGACCTATGAGGACGTCTGCACTGAGGAGGTTTTCTGCACGTGCTCGGTTCGGTCACAAGATGGCGGCGTGAACCAAGGAATCGCTCCTACGTCTGTCCTCGTGAATCTAACTGTGAGTGGATCACGGTCAGCCTCAGATTAAAGACCGTAAACAAATCATGGCGTGGTTGTGTTTAATCTGTCGGTTATTCTTCCCGAACGCGTCCGACGGGAGGATGAGGAGAAGATGGAACATGACTGAGATGAAGAGGTTGTTTGGTTTTACCTTCCACTTTGAAAGAAGCGAGCGTTTGTTGAAGAGCAGGAGAAAAAGGACAAAGAGGAAGAGAGAAGAGGCGCACATGAGAACAAACAGCCAGCGTTGTTCACCACCAAGCTGAGCGCACAGAGAGATCAACGTTTTATCTGCCGGGAGCGCCACAAACATACGTCTCCGTTCATCAGCTTGCAGTCGTCCTCCATCTCGTCGGCGCTGTCCTCGTCAGAGACGTCTCCCTCCTCGGCGTCCTCGTCGATGTTCGGAGGAAGTTTCTTTCCCTGTCGGAGGAAAACAAATTTATTTATTTAAGCAACCGTCGTCCGAAGAAAACTGAAATATTCAGAGAAAAACAAACTCGTCAAAGGATGAATTCATGGAGCTCCTCAGAAAGGAAAACCTCCAAAACATTATATTTTTGATAATAATCATTTTATCAAATTTGAGGCAAAAAGGCGACGTTTGCACTCAACCTCAACCCGGTTCCAGGCCCGGTTTGTGGCCAGGTCAGAGGGCCGGTTCCAGGCCCAGTTTGTGGCCCGGTTCCAGGCCAGGTTCGAGGCCCGGTTCCAGGCCCGGTTCGTGGCCGGGTTCATGGCCGGGTCCGAGGCTGGGTTCCAGGCCGGTTCCAGGCCCGGTTCCAGGCCCGGTTCGTGGCCAGGTCAGAGGGCCGGTTCCAGGCCCAGTTTGTGGCCCGGTTCCAGGCCAGGTTCGAGGCCCGGTTCCAGGCCCGGTTCGTGGCCGGGTTCATGGCCGGGTCCGAGGCCGGGTTCCAGGCCGGTTCCAGGCCCGGTTCCAGGCCCGGTTCCAGGCCCAGTTCGTGGCCAGGTCAGAGGGCCGGTTCCAGGCCCGGTTTGTGGCCCGGTTCCAGGCCAGGTTCGGGGCCCGGTTCCAGGCCAGGTTCGAGGCCCGGTTCGTGTCCTGGTCCGAGGCCCGGTTCCAGGCCCGGTTCGTGGCCCGGTTTGTGGCCGGGTTCATGGCCGGGTTCCAGGCCAGGTCCGAGGCCGGGTTCCAGGCCGGTTCCAGGCCCGGTTCCAGGCCGGTTCGTGGACCGGTTCCAGGCCCGGTTCGTGGCCAGGTCAGAGGCCCGGTTCCAGGCCCGGTTCGTGGCCGGGTTCATGGCCGGGTTCCAGGCCCGGTTGCAGGCCCGGTTCCAGGCCGGGTTCATGGCCGGGTTCCAGGCCAGGTCCGAGGCCGGGTTCCAGGCCGGTTCCAGGCCCGGTTCCAGGCCGGTTCGTGGACCGGTTCCAGGCCCGGTTCATGGCCGGGTTCCAGGCCCGGTTCCAGGCCCGGTTGCAGGCCCGGTTCCAGGCCCGGTTGCAGGCCCGGTTGCAGGCCCGGTTCCAGGCTGGGTTCATGGCCGGGTTCCAGGCCCGGTTGCAGGCCCGGTTGCAGGCCCGGTCCAAGGCTGGGTTCGAGGCCGGTTCAGGGCCTGGTTCGCGGCGCGGCGGCGCTCCGACCTCACCTTGACCAGGATCTTCCCCCTGAGCGACTCGGGGGACGGCAGCTGTCCCGACTCGTCGGCTCGGATGTTGGACACGTCGAGCTTGTCCCCCAGGACCTCCACCAGGTACTGGGCCATCTTCTTCTGCTGAGGAACGCTGCAGTGGTTCTCGATGGACAGGATGACCGGGTAGCTGAGGAGAGAAAGGTTGACGTTACAGAGATGCAGGGACTGACCGCAGAGTTTAGAGACGATAACGATCATCAGCTTCAGCGAGAAAACCTTCAAACAACCAGTCAGGACATCCTGGAGCGACTGGTACCAGAACCGTGAGCCCATCTGCCAGACTAGTTGGGGATCAGCATTAATGACGGAGACTCAAATGTCTCTAAACATCAGCAGAGGTTCTGGATTTCCTTTAGCGAGTCGCAGAGGACACGCTCGGAAGAATTTGGGCGACACGTTTTCAGCTGAAATCGTCGCCGAGTTGTCCTCAAGGGCATCTCGACAAATTCTGTTTGGTTTCTGTAAATCCAAACGAGCTACAGGTCTCCAAGCCACGATTTTCAGAAACCGGTCGCTCTAAACGCAGCCGCACCGCTGGTTGCTCGACGGCGCTCAGGAAGCAGATTTCAGAGTCTCTGACTCGTCTTCAGCAGTCGCAGCTCAGTGAGATACCACCTTTAGGAACAGATCGTTTAAGGTGGTATCTCACCGAGCTGTGACTTTTAGGAGAGTCAGATTAAAATTAAAAATAGAAGAATAAATTAAGAGTGTTTTTGACCTGTAAGCCGTGCGACTTGCAGAACTTCACTCTTGGTGCTGCACATTATTTTGTTGAGCACATCGAACCACAGCAGCTGCTCAAACGTTTATGCTTCAGAAATGACGTCGGGCAGATTTGGATTTTAGGTTTGGACGTTCGGAGCTGCAGCCTCAGATGTTTTCTGTCGAAGGAAAGATTCTGAGACGAGTTGGAGACGGGCTCCAGGTGTCCACGATGTCTTTGTCCAGAAAACACTTGTTGCCTCGGAGTTATTTGCGAAAGACTGGAGACATTCAGGAGACCTGTTCACCAAACACTGCAGCCCTTTTTGTAGGATTTTGTTTTAAATAATTGCTCAAATTTCTAACATTTAACTCCTTTAAGCTTTTATATTTAAAAAAACACTAAGAAGAACAACAGACGCCGAAGAGTTGTTCCATGGGAGGTTCGCCTTGAAGCGTTTTTTATGTAAAGAGGATTTAAATCTTCCAAACAAGCATGTCCGGATGAGCAGCGTCTTAAATCATCACGAGTCTCAGCAGCCGCATTAGCATTGTGTTCTGCTTCGGCTGATACTCCGGCTGGATGGTTCTAACAGTTCGGGCTTTTTGTTCCAATTCCGTCTCCGACAGAACGGTCATTATTTAGCACCTCGGAATATCTGATTCCTCTTTGATGCCGAACGCAGCCTCCGTCACCGTTTCAGCCAATTATATGTGGAATACGGTGTCCACAATCATCGTTTTCAGAGCCACGCAGCGAGGGTAAAGATGCACACAAAGGCGGCGCTTCTGCTTCGTTTTACTTGAAGAAACGGGATCTAAAAATAGAGATTTGCTCTGCGTGCGTATCAATGGGATTATCACCCTCTGAAGCAGAGTGGCTGTAAAGCAGGAAGGTGTGTGTGTGTCTGCACAGATGTGAGAACTATTTCAGGATGGTCTGTAGTGAGAAGTCTCACCACGATCACAAACAGCATCACAAGTTGCAGCAGCAGATGGGGTGCTGCAACAATGAACAGAACAGCACTTTTTTTTAAAATTATTGTTAAACAAATGTTACAAAGAGTGTGAGATTAAAAATAGGATGTTCACTGAATGTCTGAGGAACACGAAACCCTGCAGACGGCTTTCATGAAGAGCAGAGTTTAAAGGTTGGTGCACAAACTGACCTGGGAACAGTGGATCTGAATGTTCGAGCTGGGCGGTAAAAATTTAAAAATCGATGCAGGATCTGAAAGCGAAAGTTCACCGATTCTGTTCAGAACGTTTATGGACAGAATTTCTAGGCGCAGCCGAGGTGTCGAGGGGATCCGTTTTGGTGGCCTTAGGATCGCATCTCTGCTTTTTGCAGATGATGTCCTGTTGGCTTCATCAGACCGTGATCTACAGCTCTCACTGGAGCGGTTCGCAGCCGGGATGAGGATCAGAGCCTCCAAATCCGGAGTGCCTTCTCCGGGTCGGGGAAGATGTCCTTCCCCAAGTGGAGGAGTTTAAGCATCATGAATGAGGGAAAAATGGAGCGGGAGATGGACAGGCGGATTGGTGCAGCGTCTGCAGTGAAGCGGGCGCTGTACCGGTCTGTCGTGGTGAAGAGAGAGCTGAGTCAAAAAGCGAAGCTCTCGATTTACTGGTCGATCTACGTTCCTACCCTCATCTATGGTCACGAGCTTTGGGTAGTGACCGAAAGAACNAGATNGNNAATACAAGCNNNTGAAATNAGTTTNCTCCGCANGGTGTCTGGGCTCTCCCTTAGAGATAGGGTGAGAAGCTCGGTCATCCGGGAGGGACTCAGAGTAGAGCCGCTGCTCCTCCACGTCGAGAGGAGCCAGTTGAGGTGGCTCGGGCATCTGGTGAGGACGCCTCCTGGACGCCTCCCTGGTGACGTCCCACCGGGAGGAGGCCCAGAGGAAGACCCAGGACACGCTGGAGGGACTGGGAACGCCTTGGGGTTCCCCCGGAGGAGCTGGCCCAAGTGGCTGGGGAGAGGGAAGTCTGGGTCTTCCTGCTGAGGCTGCTGCCCCCGAGACCCGACCCCGGATAAGAGGGACGGACGGATCTGAAAGGAAATCAGTGTGGAGTAGACCTGTTCAAAAAATAACTTTTCATTAAACTTATTCAAACTGACATTATTCCCATTCTCCAAGTTTTCTTGCGTACCCCATGCAAGAAAATCTTATTGGCTATCGTTTGTCATATATCATATAGCATCAATCTCTGGGAAGCTAGAATGAAAACAAGGACATAATATCCTGAATTTTGCAGCGTTTTTGAAAAAGGTCAACAATAAAACTACACGGCTCTTGAGGAAGACATAGCAAAGGTCCAAGATCAAAGTAACGAGTGTATTTAGTTCATTTAGACCTTGGAGAAAGGGAATAATATCAGTCTGAATAAGTTTAATGTAAAAGTTATTTTTGAACAGGTGTAGTGTAGAGGTAAGAACGGTTTTAGTCCCGGTTCTGGGAAGGAAGTCCCAACAGATACCAGAGTAAAGTGTGTTAAATTAATTAAAATAAAAGGAGACAAGTGTGCAACTTGTCCCCAAATGAGTAAACTCTTGGCCATCCAGGGTTTGACGTCACGCTGCTGGGATTTATGGAAAACTCGAGTTTCTTTTACAGTAATGGAGAATAAAACGGACCGAGGACTCGTCCCTGTGGGACGCCACAGCTTAATGAGCTTTCTAAGGACGTATGAATCATTTAATCGTTGTTACATCTGATTCTCTTTAGGGATACAGCAAAGAGAAGTTCAGTAATCTGGTGTTAGGGTTCTCAGTTGTTTCAAACTTTTTATTTATTCTGGAAACTTTTGATTTCTACCTGAAATAAAAGCCGTGCGTCTCTTTACCACCGAGCCATAAGCGTTCTTGTGCACCAGAAAAAGATCAAATCAGTTATTTATTTATTAGAAACCTTTTCCAGAAGACTCATTTATTTAACTTCAGTTCAGGGAGGAGCTGTCGGGACGTTTGTTTGGTCTTTTATCCACGTTCTTGTGGAAATATCTGACATCGGATCGGTTTAAAGGCCGGAGAGGCTCCTGGCTTTTCAACCGATTCTTCTTCTTGCTGAGGAAACAACTCGTTGTTCCTTTGATAAGAACACGTCGGCGTCGGCGGAGAGGGATTTCATTTCCTCCCGAAGCGAGCTGAACGTCGGTGCATCGAGATAAACCGAGACGCAACGTTTCCGCTCCCTGGTTGATATTTTTCTAACAGTCTGAGCAGAATTCCCTGCAGGAAAACACGTGAAGAGAATCTTCCGTGAATCTCTGTTAAGCTAGTTTTCACTTTTCTTCTGTTTAAAATCATCCTAAACTTTAGTAATTAATACAGGAGCAAGTCTGTAGAAATATGACAAGTGTCTACAAACACACTGGCAACAAATAATTAATCCTTTTCTTTGTTTCTAACTCCTCAGATTACGACTCCGTCTCCAGCTAAGAGCCGATTTCGACCTACAACTGGAAGAAAATATTTACAGCAAACCAAAGATGGTGTCAGCCGATCAGGGAAGCTTTCTGCAACCCGACCAAGACTGACAGAATTAAAATTAAAAGGCTTTTAAAAAATGGCACCAAGCCTCATTTCCCTCGTTTCCTCTCTGAGGCGGCGGCGCTCTGATTGAGCCACGCAGACGTCGCGGTTCGTTAGGAGCCAGCATCGGAAACATGAGGAAACACGATCCGTCTCAGCCTGTCGTGTGTGTGTGTGTTCAAACGTACTCGTTCTTGATGAAGGCGTACTTGTTGATGGTCTCGATGACGTCTTTGAAGAGGATCTTGGAGGTGAGGGTGTAACCGTGGTGAACGATGGGCTCGCCATCCTGACCGTCCCAACAGTCCACTGTGGAAATCCAAGGCGGGAATCAAACGTGAGACACAGATTATAAGACGGGATCCCGAGCGTTCGACCCCCGCCCGCCCACCTTCCACGCAGCGGCAGCCGGCCTGCAGCACCCAGGCGTACATGTCGACCCTGGACTGCGACATCAGCTGGTCGCCCATCAGGTAGGTGTTGTGCGAGGAGGCGATGAAGTAGTTGCACAGCGGCTGCGTCATTTCCTGGCTCACGCTGTAGTGCTCCGGGTTGAAGATGTCTCCGGCCGGGCTGCGCGTGTAGTTCGTAAAACCTGAAACAAAAACGACTTTTCTTCAGGAGAACCTGCCCAACCGGGGCTTGGAACCCTGACCGTCCAGCTGCGAGGCAACAGCGCTAACCACTGAACCACCGTGCTGCCCAAATATCTCCAGGTTGGAGATTTTTTTCGCCCACCATTAATTAAATTAGCTCCAAACACAAATCAAGTTGATTTAAATTAAAGCCGACTCCCAAAACTCAACATCCTCCTCTAGAATGTGGAGAAAACATTCCTCGAAGAATTCGATTCTTTATGACACCAAAAATTCAGACAATTTGTGGAGCAGTCAACGTTCATCATATTCATTTATTAGCTTGGACCCAAAACAATAAAACTCTGGGATGATGTAAACAAAATGATTTTTAGTCCCTCCAGGATTTCACGGCACATTTTCCTAAAAGTTGCAATTTTTTTTTTTACTAAAATCAATAAACAACCATAACTTTTAATATCTAAACCAAAAATCCTTCCTAGTTTTGTAAGATAATTCCCAACAAACCCTGACATTCTCAAAAGCTGCTTTATTTGAGAACTTTGATAGCTTCTAAACTGACATTCATGAGCATTTCTGGATTGTCCCTGGTCTGCAGCTCTCCTCACATGTTTTGCAGACACAAAGTGTTTGTCGATGCGTTTATGTTCCATGATTACACTGCAGGACGTGCAAAACAGCTGCAGCTGGGGAGGAAACTGGTTTGCTGAAATCTTTGTGGGCAAATGTGAAGCATTAGCGGCCATTTTGGCTTCGGTCGCTGCTCCTGCACGCTCCCGGCATTCTGATGTTAACAGGAAGTGACGTCACGTGTCTTCTTCCTGAGTTATTTGGGCTTATTTTGTATTCCACGCTACACAAACCCACAAAGAAGAGACTAGACCGCAGAAACGGTGGCGAATCACTTTAGAAACAATAAATATTGGGTTAAAGTTGCGGGAAAGTTGCGATTTTACGGAGTTTGCTTGATTTTGCGTTAATAGTTGCAACATCGGGAAATCCTGGAGGGTCTGATAATATTGGGATGCTAAATACCTGAGACATGCTTGGTGTTATATTTAGGTATGTTGGGTAATGTTGTCTTTAAAAATGACTGTTATCTGTTTAAGATTCTCCGGGTGCCAATCTGAACCTCCTAAGGACTTCTTAAGGGACAAATACAAACTGTTTATTCAATATTTGAGACAAATCTTGACACACAGACTAAAGACAGGAAGAACGATGCTGAGACAGGTGGGAAAATGGACGAATTTCACCTCAACGATTCAGGACTAAATAGAGATATAATGGGTCTCATTTTACATCTTTCCAATCAAGAATGACTCCCAGTGTTCAGGTTCATCTCCCCTCCTGGTCGTATTCTGGAAAACATTGACAAAAGTAAAGTAATAAAGAACCAATAAACCTACCATCAATTCCCAGAACGGCCTGCTTCTGGTTCTCAGAGCACGGCTCAAACTTGTTGATGATCTCCAGGCAGTGGTCCTTGGTCACCTTGGTCATCTGCGGAGGGAGAGCGTGGATTAAAAACTCACAGAAAAGGACCTCAGAGGCTGAGAGGAGAACCGTGACGAGACGCCAGGCGCACGCATGTTCCCGTCGTTCCCGTGCTGGCTGTGCAGCTCGTCTGATCGATCAGATCTGTGATCGTCAATAAACGAGGGCGGGGACGAGCTCAACCCGACTTTTCACTCAAATCTAAAACTCTGCTCCTGCCAGATCTTTTAATCCGAGTTAAGTGAATCCACCTGCAGATTTCTCAGCTTTAATCCAGGAACAAACAAACAAACAAACAAATCTCATCTAACCCTGCGGTTCAGGTACGAGCGCGAACGTCTGCAGGATCCTGGAATCGCCTCCAACGCGCCGACACGGAGAGCGAGGTGCGGTGAAATAATCCAGGCGGGTTTGAATCTTTAATTATCATTAAAAAACGCGGTTTGGTAATAAAACCGTTGGCTGATCTTCAGCCGACTGCGGTACGAGCGACAAAAATAACCGAGCATTTCCCACCTGAATTAAGTCTTCAACCCACTGAATTACAGCGGCGTGTGTGTGTGTGTGTGCAGAAACTCAGAAGGGATCTTAAAATGAGCTTCTTTTCTCTAAAAACAAAAAGTCTTATTTTACCCTGAAGGAGCCAAATCGACATTTCACAGAAAGATTTTTATTCACTGCTGGATCCGAGCAACAACAAGTCCTGTTTCGTGTAAAACAACACATTTAATAAAAAGAAAAACTGACATTTTAAAAGCTGTAAATGTTGCATTATTTATTAATTATGTTCAGTATTTCTGGAATGTTTACAAAACGGATAAAACACGAAAACTTGGAGCGTTCGGAGCGCAAACCTCCTCTGCTAGTGACTTCTAAAGCTTCAAATAAAAGCACCGCAAAGGCTGATTTCAAAATAAAAGCATTTAGATTTGTGCGTGGTCTGATTCCTGATCGGCCTCCTAAACGGCGGAAGAGGAAACGTTCAGTTCGAAGGACTGGTTGGATGAACGGGACGGTCTCCAGGAAGTCCCGCAGCGTCCGTGGAGATTAAACCGCCAACATGGCCGCACGGCTCGCTAAACCTGCTCGCAAACACTCAAAACTCACATGCCGTCGCCATTTTGAGGGATTTTTTCCATCAATTAGAAACCAGCCACAGTTCATAAGACACCACCTCGAAGAAGAAAGTTTTTGTTTCTGAAAACTTCACTTCTCGTCCAAGATGTCCTCCGGAACCAGGAGGTGAAGGTTGAAGACCAACAGCCAATCAGGAGGAAGGGGAGGGAGGCTGATTTGCACGTGAGTTGAAACAGTTCAAACTCCAGAGTTTTTATTTTGAGTTGAGCCGCCATTAAAGACAAAACTAAATCTTTTAAACGCAGAAAACAAAACAGACTTCCTGTGTTTGGTTAGATAAGTCTGGGTTTAATTACTTTTTATGATTAATGAGTTTTAATCACATCTGACCCACAGGTGACAGGAGGTCGGATTATGAGCCGGGACCTGACAGAAGAACGTATTTAAAGCCTTAAAAAGGAAAGAAATCCTGATTACTGCGAACCTTTTGCTCGTTCTCCAGGAAGCGAGTCAGGTCGTCCGTGTCCAGGTGGTCCTTGTGGTTGCTGTAGGTGAGCATCAGGAGGTACAGGTCTCTGCGGGTCGACATCATCTTGTAGAACGAGCAGAACTCCTCAAAGCCCAGCGTCCCCTGGTTGTCGTCCGTGTCCGCCTCCTGCACAGAGAGCCGTTACTTTAAAACAGTCGGTGAGATTCAGAGCTGCGGAAATCAGTCCCTCCAGGATTTCACGGGCATTTTCCTAAAAGTTGCAATTTTCTTTTTACTAAAATCAATAAACAATCATAACTTTTAATATCTAAACCAAAAATCCTTCCTAGTTCTGTAAGATAATTCCCAACAAACATTGACATTCTCAAAAGCTGCTTTATTTGAGAACTTTGATAGCTTCTAAACTGACATTCATGAGCATTTCTGGATTGTCCCTGGTCTGCAGCTCTCCTCACATGTTTTG
>NC_051437.1:28807655-28809839 GCF_001649575.2 Kryptolebias marmoratus
ACATTTTGGCTTCGGTCGCTGCTCCTGCACGCTCCCGGCATTCTGATGTTAACAGGAAGTGACGTCACGTGTCTTCTTCCTGAGTTATTTGGGCTTATTTTGTATTCCACGCTACACAAACCCACAAAGAAGAGACTAGACTGCAGAAACAGTGGAGAATCACTTTAGAAACAATAAATATTGGGTTAAAGTTGCAGAAAAGTTGTGATTTCACGGGGTTTGCTTGATTTTGCGTTAATAGTTGCAACATTGTAAAATCCTGGAGGGTCTGATAAACGTTCTGATTCTCAGCTGCAGCTCGAGTCAGATGTACAGACAGTTTGAAGAAGACAAAATAATCAGTAAAATATGAAAAATCAACAGTTTTGTTTCATATGAAGGATTCGTTTATCCGCTCATGCTACAAAAGCAGCTCAGTTTGTTTGTTGTTTCCTCCTAATGAGCCTCATTTTTTACTTCTTTTTTTTTTTTTATAAAGGCACCGGGTCACGCCACGACCTGCGTAATCCTCGCTCCAGTTTGGCCATAATGGCCTCCATATGCCGCACAGCGCCGGAGGCAGCCGTGACGTCCAGACCAGCTGGAGCTGCTCGGCCTGATCCGAGAAGCTGGCGGCGCTCGCGCAGTTTTGTTTCTGAATTAACTCGTTAATGCACCTTTAATCCCGTCAGTGGGGGGAAGTGGGAATATCTGACCCCGAATGTTTCTGCAGGAATCTGTGATGAACGGCGCCGAAAAGGATAAAAATAAACATTGATTATTAATTCACATTTTTATAGAAGAATTTTGGTCACTTAGGAGGCAGAAGAATAAAAACTGAAAGCGGTCGAGCCTTTTCCTGTTTCCGACGTTAATTATGCATGAAGCACTCACTTATTAGAAAGCTCGTTCTTTTCTCGACCTTTCCGGCTGCAGCTGAACTTTGGAAACATTTAAAAACACGGAGCTTTGTCGAGCGTCGCGGCGAAAAGGCCGGAGAACAAAGCAACGAGTTTCACTTCATGGTGATCAGATTTAAAAGGACGATTCTTGGATTTTAATCATTTATAATTAACAGAAAAGATGAACTGCTGCAGAAAGTGCCTCAAGTTTGATTTTTCTTTAATAGATTTGAAAATATTCATATAATTCTGCTTTTATTTTGTCATTTTGTGGTGTTGAACGCAGAATAAGTGGAAATAAATTAGATTTAAATGATTGTAGCAACAAGAAAATGACAAAAAGTCTGACAGAATAAGTCTGATCAATCCCTCCCGACGCCCGTCTAACCAGGTTAAGCCGAGACACAAATCTTCACTTGGCGGCAGATCGGTCCTCTGCGTCCACCCGGCTTTACGCCGGAGGCCATCTGCGCCCCAGCAGCAGCATACGGAGCGCCGGCCGTTAAAGCGACGCGTTCGACACGTCGGGACGTTAATCCCTGCAGACATCTGCAGCCGGGAGGACTTCCTGCAGCTGAACGGTGAGAAAAGATCCTGACGATGTCGGGAAATATTTGAACAACTTGAAGCAGAAAAGGAGCAACGACCTCTCAGTTTTTAATCAGGTTTTATTTTGTGATTTTTGTTGCGTATTTCGTAAAAAGTAGGGGGTCAGGTTTGGTGGATTTTAGTTTTTTTTGGCCTTCAGTTCACCCTGAAGTTGTTGCTTCTGACTGTAAATAAGTTGTTTCCTTGGTTTTTTTACCGTGTGGGGATTGTTCTGCACCCGAATGCAACCGAACACGAACACACAAAAAGGTTATTTAAAGACACGGTGACAAGTGTCCTCAGGACTCCAGTCAGAATCCCAGCAAGCATGAAACCGAAAAGTGCAGCACATGGAATAATCCCTCGGCTGTCAGCTCAGTGATAGGAGCAGGAACTATTTCTGTTTCAGCGTCTCAGGACTGAGGCTCAAACTCAGACTGACACTCGTCAAAATGCAGCCAGGAATCCGCTGCAGCTGCAGAAAGTCGACGGAAACGGCTTCCTTACAGGTGCAGGCGGTTCCTTTCCTGAACGCTGCCGCCACAGAGACTGAAACTAGTGCTGGGCGATATAACGATACATATCGTGGGGACAATAGAAAAGTGTCTATCGTGATATATTTTCTTCTATCATCTCTATGATTCATGTAAATATTTCATAACGTAGGCTACGACGAATGTATTAGTGTTGTCACTTTGCAGACATTCAGTTTATA
>NC_051437.1:28810313-28817086 GCF_001649575.2 Kryptolebias marmoratus
AGATAATGGAGTCTGTTGTCATTTGATACTGTTACGTCTAACAGGTACATATTTATTGCTGCACTAAAATGCAGCAGATCTCATTTGTGAAAGTTCAGTTAAATGTCACTTCGAAATAAAGCTTGAAAAAAGTAAGAAATTAGATATTTTTTTCATATTTTTCAGAGAATAACTGACAACGTACGTAATTGGGGTATATTGTGATATATATCGTTATCGTGATATAAAATGATCCGTATCGCCCAGCACTAACTGATTAACTGCGCTTCGACCCCCAGATGTGTCCGGTACCTTGAACATCTGCTTGACCTTCTGTCGAGGGAGGTTCACGTTGAGTTTGTGCAGAAGCTGGAGAACCTCGCTGATGCTCAGACTGCCGTCGCCGTTCTTGTCGGCCTCCGTGAACGTCTGCTTCAGCCACGTGGAGAGAGCGAAACGTGCGTTAAGGAAAACAAGACGCCTCTTTTTCTCTGCAGGGCGGCGGATCCCCGGGCGGCGGTAAAGGATATTGGTCGCGGGTGCGCTGCCTCTTTGCCAGGCTGTCCTCATCGCTGATTCCCGCCATCAGGTACTTGAGTCCGGTGATCCAAGTCCGGGCCTCCTCCCCGGTGCCGGACACCAGGTCCAGGGACTCCATGTGCTCGCCATAATACAGGCTGAAGCAGCAGTTTGGGTCGAAGCTGCCCTCCGAGTAGCGCTGGAAGATCTCCGACTGCTTGCCCTCGCAGACCTCACGGATGGAGTCGATGGAAACTGAGAAAACAGGAAACAGGAAGTCAGAGGGAGACTTTCGGACTTAAACTCGTCGTGTTGTGTGAGGGCGGCATCTCGCTAAGCTGCTTGTTTCGCGCTCGGGATACGTCTGCAAATAAATTAAAACCCCAGCTCAGAGCTCCGGAGACGTTGGGATTATGTGTAAAATGTAAACAAAAACAAAAAAACAACAACAAGTGATTAACGAGATCACAACATCTGTAATACTTAAATGTTTTAAACCCTAATTAAGAAGAAAATGTTCTGATTTCCTTCCAGCCTGGAAGCATCGAGGACCTCAGACTTCCTCTGCAGGAACGTTTCAGCTCATGAGGCCGATCCAGGGGGCTGCTGGGGGTTTAAGATAAAAACCATTTGTTCTGTTGTGCCAGCGAAGGAGGAGTGTGTGTTGTGATGTCGGGGGCATGTGTGTTAAACACTATTTGGGCAGATTAAAGCTGATGAATAATTAAATTGACTTAAGGAGCTTATTATTTCCAGGACTACAGAGAAGGGGAAGCAACAGGAAACTGATCCTTTAAGCCGCCGTGGGACTGGCAGCCATACTGTGAGTCCTTTCCCCCGTCTTCTCTTCTAGAACGCAGCCGGGGAAACGGGTTTTCTGTGCGGCGAGGATAAAGGTCAAGTGCTTATGAAACCAATCGGACCTCCGGGGAGAAAATAAAACGGATCAAAATAAACAAACCTGAAAATGTCAGAAAGAAAAATAAATAAATCTCTCAGAAAGGTTCAGAGAACGGCCGCCACAATGATGAAACCGTTTTTATTCTCAGGTCAGCAATAAAACAAATTTATCTGCACGTGCCTTTCTTGGTCGTGGCGGCCATCTTGAATCAGTGAGGCAAAACTGAGACGAGTAAGGTGCAAAAAGTCCTGAAAGAACCAGTGGGATGTTTGTCTCGTTATTTATATTTATCTGGTGAATAAAAACTCCCAAACAGAGCTGAAGGGTTCTGACGAGTCCAGAACCGGGTTTGGATCAAAAACGAACAGAACTCGAGTCAACAAGTCAAACAAATGTGTCCAGATTTCGCTCCTGCTTCTTTAAAACCACTGAATTAATCAGATTAACTGCAGCTGATTCATTTATTTCTGCTGCTCAGATCTTTCTGTCGGAGCAACGAAAGGAAATCCGTTCCAGAGGTTTTTTAACGCGGCGTTGCAAAGGGAACACTCACTCTTGGCCTTCTCGTTTTTGCGCGACGGCCTCCAGCGGATGCAGGACTTGTGTTCGTCCAGGAAGAAGAACCTCACCAGACCTTTGGAGCCGCCGCGGAGCTTCACCATCTGGGTCCCCGACTGCATGGAGTTCATGCATTTCTCCACTGGAACAAACAGAAGGAAAAACTGAAACTTTAAACACTGTCAGCATCGAACGAACCATTCAGCTTTAATGTATCGAGACATGAAGACGAAACTCAGGCTGGATTTGGTCACATCTCAGGTTTGTATCACAACAAAAACAACTAATTTATTACAAAGATGTGTTGTAACACCCCTCAGTTGTCAGATAACAGAGGAACCTAATATATCTCATTGTCTTGAGGTCCATTCGACCCTTTTTTGGTTTTATGGATTCAAAATTAGAAGAAAGCTGCGAAAAGAAAGCCCCGGGATGCCACGATAAAAGAAATAAAACCATGTTTTTAATGGATAAGGAAGCCGAACGAGGAAACCAAGAGTCAGGAGACAAATTAATTATATATTTGGAGGTCAAAGCCGACAGCTAACACGAGAGGAAGGTTAAAACCAGCAGAACCGCAGCTAAAAATGAAGCAGGTGTTCCAGAACCTTCCTCTGGTCCCAGTGGCTTCTCGGGCCGTTCAGGTGGACCTCCGACCCGGCCTCAAATCTCTAACAGGTTTCCCAGTCCCTGCTGCTGATGATGCCGCCACCGTGCTTCACTGTAGGGAGGGTGTTTGCAGCATCTGGTGTTCAGTTCAGTTTAAACTCATCTGATTCTTGGGACCACCTCCCAGCTCCATCAGGGTCACCTTTGACCTCCTGGAGGCTTCTCAGATTAATGCCCTCCTTTCCCACTCCCTGGGTTCTCGTGGTAGCAAAAGGCTAACTAAAGCTAACCTAAAACTAGCAGAACCGTCGCTAAACGTAGCATAAGACGACAGAACCGGAGCCAGCGGCTGGAGCAGACTGTTTTTGAAGGAACTGAACAGATCCTGATGTATTTCTATGAAGAAATGATTTGGAGTTAAATATTTAAATAAAAAAACTAAAGTCAGAGCAGCTAAAACAGCAGGAAGTCTGCAGGAGCAGTTGGATCGATAAAAAGAGGAAAACCGTAGATGCTGAATCAGCGTTTCCTCCGTCATGCGGCGCCTGAAGGTTTCGGCTGAGGCTTCAAAGCGAAGGAACAATAATAAAAAGCCCAAACCGAACACGTGGCCTCGTGCCTCCACATCACAACCCGCTTCACACCCGAGCAGCTTCCAGCAGCGAGCGAGGATTGATTCGTCCTCGCTGAGGTCTCGCTGCACTCGACCCGCCCCCGGGGTGTTGTTAATGCACTCCAGTCCTGCTTTCCTGACCTCAGCGATCGAATTCCTGCACAGAGGAGCGTTAACAAACTCCAGCGCCGGCAGGGACCGGGAAGGGTCATTAAAGCGTTCGGCTCTCTGCACGCTGAAGAGTCCCAGCGGCCCTGAATGGTTGTTGAGCAACTTCTCCGGCTGAATGTAAAACCATGAGAACGAAGCGCTCCGGAGGCCGGGGGACGACTTTTATTACCTCCTGTTGACTCTCTGCAGAAACTCGGAACAATCATCCTGTTTTTTTTGTTGTTGGTGAGGATCAATACTGCAGCAGAGACCAACTCATTACGCTCATCGATCGCGAGTACGAGCCGCGCCGCTTAAATACTCCCATCCATCCCCGCAAACGCACACCTGCACTCAAATAAGACAAACACTAATCAGCCGTTTGACACTGAGGCACTCCTGCTGATCAAATCACGAGAAATACCTGCAGAAACCTCAAATCGTTCAAATAATAAACGCATTTAAAACTGAATCAGCAGAATGGATCCTTTAAAGCAGGAAACTGGTTTTATTTTGGGGGAAAAACTTTAAATAAAACAGAAAAGGATGGATTTGTAACGACGCAGCCTTAAAGCTTCCAGGTGTGACATTATCTCTCATCATCCTAACGTGATCAGTTTCCCTTTGTTCTGTCTGCGTTTTGAACCCATTAGGCGCTCTTCAATTAGCCGAAATGAAAGCCCGACGCTCGGCCATGTTTACGCGCCGCTCTGATCCAGAAGTTTTCCTTCCGAGGAAAATTTAAAAAGATGAAAAGAAAAGTCTTCCTCCTGGGATATAAACTTTCCCCCAGTTTGTTTAGAGTCATCTGCGTGCTCAGATGGGAATAAAATCTGCTGATGTTTTTACATTTCTACATCGTCCTCCATCTTTTTAGCCAGTTCTGATGTGATCCAGGTCCAAATGGGACACTGAACGAGCCATCAATGGTGTCAGTAATTGGTTCTCAGTAAGAGGGGGGGTAAAAACAACAGAAAACGGGATCCATAAGCAACTAAGCCGTAATGATTTTACAGTGTAGCCTCCTGCAGGATGAATGTACCACAGCTGTAGAACAGCGTTTTATTGATTTCAAACAGAGGGTCATTTCTGCAGCCGAACCACAGAGCTGCTCATCTTCAGTCGGAGAGAGGAAGGCACCAACCCATGAAATAACTCCCGGGTCAGAATCTCAAACCGCCTGCCGGCACTGATCCGAAGGACTCTGAATCCCGATCTCACCCCGGAGGACTGAAAACAACCCCGTCACATGGTGGAGAAGCCTTAAATGTACGCAGATTAAACAACATTATTGCACGTTTGAATTAAGCCTAATCTCCTGCAGCCGTGGATGTTTCCTGTCAGAGGACGGCGCCCGTCCAGGAGACTGAATACACCACCTGAGACGAGCTGGAGACGCAACGGGCGCCGCACGCCTCGGAGGCTTGTGGCGATGAAGTTGAGAACCCCGTGGCGGTGGCGAGACTTCCTCCCGACTCTCGTGTGCTGGCTGCTCACAGATGGCACCTGCAGAGAGCGGCGTCCAGCGCGACGCTGAGCGAGGCTACGGCGGTTCGTCAATGCCGCACGCCTCAGCTGGCCATGATCAAGGTCGGAGAAACGACCGAGAGAAGTGCGCCACGGCGGGCGGGCGTGTAAACACCATTTAGGGAGTATGAAGTGCAGTCAATGATTTAAAAAATGACAGAAGTGAGTTAAAGCCTCTGGAAGTCTGACTGAGACGAGATAAAGCATCCAGCTCCCAATCCTTCATCAGTTTCGCTCGTTCCGGTCCGACACAAACAACCATCTTTAACTTTTACTGGAACCGGAGAGGAAATTACCGCCGTGCTCTGCGTGCACGGAGGCCGGACGACGGATTCAAACAACCTGAGCATGGCAGCCCACAGGGTTGGATCATTAATTCATAAGAATCCAACAAACTTTGCAGCTTAAAAAGCAGCCGGCTGTGACAAATTTATTCCAGCGGGTTAACCTTTTTCTTCAACAGAACGGAACGAAAAGGAAAAAACGGACCCTAAAACCATCCGACAGATGTTGGTTAAACAGAACCCAGCAGCTTGTAGAGGTGGGGAGACAAAAAAAAAATAATAATAAAATAAAAACGGAGCACCGGCACCGCAGAAAGCCTTCGAGCGGCGGGGATCTGGGCTTGTTGCCATGGTTACAACGTCAGATTCAGGAGGAGTGTGGACGTAGAGCTGAATGGATTCGGGCCGCGGTTAACGAGGACGGGTGAGAGCTCCTCCACAGCTGCTCGACAAATCCACACTCGGACTGCACATTAAATCAGGACAAAAAAAAGGGTTAAACTACATTTATTTAGCTTTCAGGGACCGATAAAAAACTCTGTTTCCATCTCAGCTTGAGGGAGTTCTGTCTTTGAACGCCCAACTCTCTTAATTTAAAATAAATAACGATAATCTTTAAAGGAGGTGACGCAGAAGGAGCCTCTTTGTAGGGCAGTGGTTCGTCAAGTAGGTTAAATCAGCTACAAGCCACAGGAGGAAACGGTTCTCCACGTAAAACAGCTGAGGACAGGTTTGCTGACCTGCTGAGGCCGCCGCGCCGCATGCCAAGGAGGTGGAATTAGCTCCTCGGCCGGCAGGTTAAGCCCCGGGGGCAGGATTGCCTCCAGGCCATATGTTGCCTCCACAAACACAGCTGACTCCCCGGGACAGATGGCCAATTTAGGGCCGAACATAATGAAGACTGACGCCGCCGCCATTCCGTGCAATAAACAACACGCCACGGATATACGTTAACAGGAGACGGATCCTTCCAGGAGCGCCGAACAAATGAGGGACACGCATCGCGGGATGTCCCCAAACAGCCTAATTATATTTATGACACCAAATATTACGAATGTCCCGCCATCAGGCCGATACTCGGCTGTTTTCCAAGCACGGAAAAGAGGGATTTTATTCCGGCGGGATCATCGTTCATATGGACTGAATTTAACAACACAATGGTTGCTTGTCTCGTTTGTCCCCATGCGTCCCTGTGATGGACTGGAGACGTGTCCAGGGTGTCCCTCCTGGATGAATAAATGGATCAGGAGTTTAATTATCCACCTTTGAAAGCTTCCATTTAATTTATCCGATACAAACGTTTCCTCCGGTCAACGAAACAGAACACTGATTAAAATCCCAGCGTTCCTTCGTTGGGATGCTTGTCGCCCGCCGCCCAGCTGTTTTGATCAAACGTCATCAGAAACGCCTTTCATGACCCGTTAGCTCTTGGGGCGCCCGTTGTGAACGACCCTCAGCTACTGACGCGCCAAATTTAAACTCGTCGTCTGTAAAACGGACCCCGTTTTCACGTTTGTCAAGATCGCTTTCCTGAGGCAGCCATCTTGGGCCCGATGATTTCTTTCTGGAAGTTTCATTAAAACTCATTCAGCGATTCGGGAGATATTTTGCTAACAGTGCAAGAACGCAATCC
>NC_051437.1:28817169-28827266 GCF_001649575.2 Kryptolebias marmoratus
CCCCCCCCCCCCGTCATCTCTCGGCGCCAGCAGTAATTACAAAACGCCAACGTTTAAATCAAGTTAGAAACGACTGATTGAGCTAAAAGCATGGAAACAGCGTCTTCCTGTTTGCGCTGGGTCACTGGGTGACGTCACCCGGACCCTCCGAGGTTCGTCCGCCCGACCTTACCCATGTAGCCGAGCCGCCACTTGGAGAACGCCATGATGCAGCTGCCGATCCAGAAGAACTCCTCCACCACGCGGCCCAGAGAGCTCTGCTTCCGGTCCTCGCACCGGACCTCCGGCAGGGAAAAGGCCCCTCTGGCCGGCGGTCCGGGCTTGTCTCCGGTGGCGGCGGCGGCGGCAGGACACATCAGGGCCGAGGACACCGGGCCGAACGAGCCGAGGCTCGCTCTCTTAGATGTGCTCATCTTATTACAGCAAAGATTTCACCGATATTTCTCTGTTATTGCAGGAGCTCTTACTGGGGGAAAAATAAAGAAATTAAAATCTGTAGTTTCTGTTCTGGATTCAAAGGAAACCGAATCGCCTCCGACTCCAAACGGTATCAACAGTTAGTCAATAATCTCTCAACGCTTCTCCAGCAGAACTCATTATTCTCCAAACCCAAACGACGCAGCGATGTGCTTTCAAAAACACCAACTTATCTTCGCGCCGGGCCCTTCTTCCCGCCGCAGATCCGCAGACCTGAGCTCTGAGCTCCTGGGGCTTCTCGCGGAGGAGACGCCAACAAACGAAGGTAACCGCCCAACATGTGTTCGTCAGGCAGAAATCCTAAATCCCCAGGAAGCTGTAATCCTGGTCAGGAGATTTACTAAATGTGTCGAGTGAAATTCACTGAGCCACAGAAAATCAGAGCGGGAGGACGGCGGGGCGAGACAGAACCCTGAGGTTTCACCTGAAGACTCAGCGAGGCGAGACCAGCTGTCCCTTAAAGAACCGAACCTGGAGCCTGTTTAACAATTCAAATAATGTTTCAGTGCTGAAAACTAATTAGTTTGGTAGTCTGAACACAATCCGTCCCGAGCCGAGCTGAAGGTCGGGTTGTGTTTGTTTATTTACTCTGACTTCAGCTGTTTGTTTGTTTTTGATTCGAAGCTGACGGCGTCTAAACGGCCGAGTTACATTTAACTCATCCAAGGTTTGAAACATTCCTTCATTTTCCCCGGGCCGACGTGGACGAATCCGCTCACAGATCCTGACAGTGAAGCTGAGCTGCAGTTTCCTCTTTTATGACCCTTTCAAAATAAACCACGACGGCAAAAACAGGTTCTAGGATCGTAGGGAAACAACGTCAGCCGCCATTATTACATTTTAATCCGTCGTATTTGTTCCTCTCTTTCTGATTGGGTGGGACTAAAGGTTACAGAAGAAGTCAGGAAGTCGGTTCGTGGTCACGTGGTTCTGATACGCCGTCCATCATCCACGAGGCGCTCGGATCCGAGCTCCCAGGAAGCTCCTCCCGCGGCATTAAAGCGGGTTTCTTCCCGCCTGTCCTCGTACAGATGTTTGCTTCCCTCGCCACGACCAGACGTGTTTATTAAACCGACTGAGACAGAACACGCCAAAGGGAGCGTGTCCTGACGGCGCCCGGCCGAAGTGCACTTCCTCCCGCCCGCCGCAGCCTTGAAGAGCCGCCGGCGTCTCTGCGGTCTTTATGCTCAGAGGTTTATCAGTTGGAACAGAAGCAAAATGGCTCCTAAAAGCTCATAACCACGCCCACAACGACTTCTGACCAATCACACGATTTTGAACAAAATGACAATTTTTGTCCTGACTGAGAGACGACTTCCTGTCTTCTCACGGAGGACGGAAAGGTCTTAATGTCCAACAGAAGATGGATTTCTCTCTACAGGATCCTTCCAACACGCTGAGTCCTCAGGCTTTTGAAGGTTGTGATGTTTCCACACAGGTCCCAGAGTCGTGCCCGAGCTCTACATGAAACCATCCCTTCATCCCCTCATCCTTCATCCTTCATCCCTTCATCCTCAGCAGACACTCGGGTCTTCTCCGCAGAACGTGACGGCAGGACGCAGCACCGCCGGGAACGCCGCTCTGAGTCCAACCCGCTCAACTGGACCTGCGACCGGCGGTTCCGCTTCATGCACAAGAACTCTGACAGGCTGACAGCTCAGACCGAAGACCGAACAACAAAAATATCAGCTGAAAAAGGAAAAACTAAACGAAGCAGCACAACCAGAGGAGCTAAAACAGGAAGTACAAGTTAAGGGCCCGGCGTTCGACCTCTTCAGAGACAAAAATTAATTAATTTCAGCCGAAAACGACTCAAAGTCAGAGGAACTTCATATGAGCTGAAGCAGCTAAAACTGGGCTGTTAAAGGTGAAAGAAGCAAACGAAAGCAGCAAAAGGCTAGCTAAAAGCTAACGGTAGCAATCAGAATAACTTTAATCAATCCGAAATGAAGCAGAATGATAGCTGAAATCAGCTAAAGGCCATCTACAAGCTAAAGCTAAAACAGGCAAGCAACAGGCAGCAAAAGGCTGAAAGCAGCAAAACGTTAACTAGAAGCTAAACGTAGCCAAACGTTAACTAGAAGCTAAATGTAGCCAAACGTTAACTAGAAGCTAAACATAGCCAAATATTAACTAGAAGCTAAACGTAGCCAAATATTAACTAGAAGCTAACAGTAGCCAAATGTTAACTAGAAACTAAACGTAGCCAAACATCAACTAGAAGCTAAAAGCAGTCAAATGTTAACTAGAAGCTAAAAGCAGCCAAACCTTAACTAGAAGCTAAAAGCAACAAAATGTTACCTAGAACCTAAAAGTAGGCAAACGTTAACTAGAAGCTAAAAGTAGGCAAACATTAAATAGAAGCTAATAGTAGCCAAAGTCAACAACAACCAGCAGCTGAAGCAGATTTAACAGGATGTTTCTGAGGAAATCTTTGAGTATTTCTGTGGGGAAAATATTTAATATTTTTAAAAGTATAAAAACCAATCCGAGCATCAACCTCCTGACTGAGCTGCAGGTTTTCACTCATGTAGTTTGTTAAAATAATAAATAAAACTCAGGATTAACAGTGTTGCTGTCAGCAGGAGCAGAAAGAGATTCTCCCTGATCCTCAAACTGGAAAACATTAAAAAACATTTTAACAAAAAACATAAAAACTGAAAACTGATCCGCAGCTGGTCTGCTTCCACCTAAACCACAACCAGTGACGATCCAGCCCTTTTCATTTAGGATGCTTTCCCTGAAACAATAACAATAATAAAACACAGAAATCCCGCCTGACCTTCCCACGGAGAGATCTATAATTAGACCCGGGAATGATGAGCAGCCATTCGGCCCACGGAGCGCGGCGGCTCGGTGTCCGAGTCAGCAGCGCCCCGCCTCCGCCCTGACACCTTCATTACCCCGCTAATTTGTTCCACTCACTCCGACACTCATTAAACCGAACAGCTTGGTAATTCAAACAGCGAGGCGAAATACGAAAGACAATCTGTTAAATTTGAAATAAGACGGATAAAAATCTTATTTTAGGATGAGCGTAAAATCGGCAGAAAAATGAATGGAGTTTGGCGCGAACACCCAACATGGCGGCTAACGATGAATAACAGACTCACCGTGGCCTCTGGGCTGGGCTTTTTTACGGTTCCGGACACGAAAACGGCTCAGCCCGCTGTTCCGGAGCAACACGCCGGCCTTCCCGCGAACCCAGACTCGGGACCAAGTGGCGTAGACCTGGACCTTCGAGGAGAACTTCAGGTGAACCGAATCCTGGAAACCCGCGAATTCTGGCATAATGACGGTCCGAGTCTCATCAAAGACGCCGAAAACGGAAAAATAAAATAAAACAATAAAAAATCCGCCTCGGAAAATGAAATTTAACCCCCGAAAATCACAGCTGAAGTCGCCTTGAAACCTTCAAACACCGGACGTTAGCCGAACCCGCTCGCGGACGCCGCTGTACTTAGCTAGCGCACGTGCCACCACCTGTGGCGCTTTCAGGTACACGTCAAAAAGTCGGAAAAACTAAACTCTCGGACAAAAACGCGTTTATTCCGCGATTAATGATCGGAACACGTAAATTACGGTTCAAATCTATCTGTGTTTAATCAAACTTCTTATAATTATCATTTCACCATCTGTTGTAGAAAAATAAATGTCAAAGTTGGACAATGAATCACTTTAAAAGATGTGTCTGTTTGTCATAAAGCTTTGTTTTCCTGTCTAAACTTTTAAACTACACTCCCCTGGACACCTTAACGACACATCTGGGGCAAAGCCTCATGGGAAATGTTGTTTTTCAGGTTGGCATTTAAAAATAATAAATCAGGAACTGCTGACAACAGTTTAAAACGTGGAACTGAAACACTCTGACTTTCCTTCTTTTTCTTGTTCATTTCTTTTACTTTATTGTTTTATTTTGTCTTTCCTTTTCCTTCCTTCCTCTGCAGTAAGTTTTCTCATCTCTAATCTAACGATGAAGAACAACTTGTCCTACAAAGATAAATGTTATTATTAATATCAGATAACAGGACTTTACGAACAGCGTTAAATCATATCAGAAAAATAGCTGGGTTGGTTTGACTGGATGATCAATAAAACAAGAAAAAAGGCAGGAAAATGGCAAACGCCGTCAAATGATTTCATAAATTCATATTAGAAAGAGTCCAGCAGCTGAGTTTGAACCAAATGGAGACAGAATGGAGACAGGTACCAAGAGAACCATCAGGACCGACAGGATTTAGAGGACAAAACGAAAGAGAAAAGGTTTACTTTAAGAGCAAATGAATAAGAATAAAAATCAATAAAATTCTTTGCTTTATTGGTCCGACTCCTGAGTGGGCTGAAGGCAGACAGGTTTAATAATAAAATAAACCCAAACAAACTTTATGAACTGATTCCAAGTCTCAGACCTGAAATAAGTTCATAACCTTGAACAACAAAGTAAAATTCCTGCCTGAAAGGTAAAAGTGGGTCGGAGGAAAGTGGGTTAGCGCTCAGGTGGCTAATTTTAGAGCAGGAGGTGTTTCTGTCTTGTTTGTGCCGCCGGTTCAGGTGGAATCACCGGGACCTCGGAGTCCAGCTGACAAGCAGCGGGGACATTTCATCAGGGACTCGGAGACGCCGGCTTCTTGTTATTCAGTTAGCGTCCTCCGACAGAAACAAACATGGAGGCTGCAGCGTCAGGTGGCTGTGGCGCTGAAAACCCGGTCCTGTTGGAGCTCTAAACAAGGTCCTGTTGGAGCTCTAAACCCGGTCCTGTTTGGAGCTTTAACTGGTCCCGTTTGGAGCTCTAAACCTGGTCCAGTTTGGAGCTCTAAACCCGGTCCTGTTAGGAGCTCTAATTGGTCCCGTTTGGAGCTCTAAACTCGGTCCTGTTAGGAGCTCTAAACCTGGTCCTATTTGGAAAAGCCAGTAATTATCCTTCACAATAAGAGCCTGTTTCTGCCATAGCTTAGATTATCCTAAAAGTAATTCCCGCTGAGCTTTAAGGAAGTAGAAAGTTTGGGAGTTTTGAGCGAACAGGCAGGCACACGTCCTGTAAGGAGCTTCAGAAGCTGAAGCTAAATAATATTTTTTTATTCTTTGTTTTATGAGCTGAAGCTTTGCGGTTCAGAGCGAGCAATCTGGAAATAAAAGCTTGATTTTAACCTTTTTTTAACCCGTTCCAGCAGGCTCCAGCAGCTAATGAATCCTCTCACTGCAGGGCGAGCAAATAATGAAATCTGACGCCAGCGTGCCGAGTCCGGTCGCGGAAACTCTGCGGAGTTCTGCAGAACCTCGGTCAGGTGGAGCGTTTCCAGTTAAAGCTCCGTCAGGAAGGAGCAGAAAGGAGGACGTTTGGTTTTCTTGCATCAGCGAATGAGAGCGAGCGCAATCAGCTCCCTCTTGGCAGCTATAAATAACAAGAGCAGGATATTACATTTACCTCTGCATGGCCGCAGACATATTAGGGCCAGAGCAGCTTCAATCTGTGCACGTTACCATGCCCCCGTGCACTTAATGTGATTGCTGCTCGCCCAACGAAGGGCAGAGATTGAGGCTTCGTAACGTGACAACGAAGCGCTGGAGGCGGCAGCGAGGCGCCGCTCAGGTCCTGTCATCCACTTCCTGTCAGAGCGGCGGCCGCTGACGGGCAGCAGGCAGACGACGGGCCGAGCCGGGTCACGGAAACAAGAAGAGGAAGCTGCAAAAATACGTTTCTCAAACCAGAAGAGACGAATCTTTCTCCAGACTCCAAAATAAAGTGATTCTCAGTGGATGATTGTGGCTGAAGCGCGTTGGGGTTCTTGAACTAAATAAACGCCACACAAGTGCAGACCATTTACAGTTTAAAACAAACCCTGCAGTGTTTATGTGAGCTGCAAACAGAACCACAGAGTTTCTCTCAAACTGACCCAAAATACGAGAATTTACATCGAAGGTTCTGATCCTGCAGGAGACAACGAGGGACGATCCGACTTTAAGGCGGTTTTCCGTCGGATCGTGTTGGCAGCCGAAGCTCAGAGGGATCTCTGGGTCTGAACTGAAAATCTGCAGCCTTTAAATACCGATAAGACTTGTTTTGTATTTTTCAAATCCCCCGACGAACAAATAAAGGAAACACTGAAGTTTTCAGGACATGTAGTGTTTTTACATGTTTCCTCCTCCTTCAATCCAAAAACGTGGCTCGTCGTGACCCTGAAGTCCAAGTTGAACCGTCGGATTGCGGCGAGCGAAGAAACGTCTCTTCTTTCCTGAAACACGGAGACATCAGCCGACGATTCCAGCTTCAGCTGATGAGTAACAGCCGAGGAGGTCCGGAGGAGGCGGGCGACAGCCAAACACTTGGATGCACGTCACCCGCTGCCTCAAACTGAGATCATCTGATGAGGAGGAGCGACGAAGATGCAGCCGTTTGTCTAAAAACAATCATCTGTTTCCTGTCTGACTCTCCGTGTGTTAAACCCCACAGCGGTCGAGGGTGATCACCATGGATTTCAAGGTTCATGGGGTCAAAGGTCTCTGCTCTTACATCTGACCCTTTAGTTCCCGGTCGTGTCCGTCTGTCTGTCAGCAAAGATCAGGTAAAAACTGATGAAATGTTGGGATTAAATCCTGGTTCTGATCCGGATTCTGACCCAGATCGTTCTGTTCTTTAACCTGACGCCTCGGCGGAGGTTTGAGCTCTCCGAGGGCTTCTTCCAGGCCTCCCGCCTGGAGGCTGTCTGCACCTGATTGGCTCGTTAGCGTCAGGAACTAAAGCAAACAGGAGTCGGTTCTGATCCGGTCACAAATGCTGCCATCCGACCCACCGGGACTCAGGATTAAACCCCCGAGCTGCCGATTTAACCGCCTGCGTGGATGAAGATTAAAACGTGTCCTCTGGAGACCCCAGGAGAAGAAAGTGAATTCTTCCCCGAGCCGCAGCAGGGAACATCTGGACCACCGAGCTGCAGATGTTGGCCTCTGGTTCCAGGACCGGTTCACCGGCGCTCGGAGGAGACGGGTCAGGCGGGCGGAGGACCAACGGGCGCTCCGTCGCTGTGAGATGAGAGGAAGTGTCGGAACAAACAGCGGATCTGTTAACCTCTGACTCACAGAGAGGCGCCACAGAACCGGCGCTGAGCCCGAGTCGGGAACTGTTGCAAATACGGTCCAACGCCGGCAGCCGACAGGACACCCAACGAGTCCCTCCTCCTCCTCCACAGAGGAGACGTTTAGCAGAAATGAGATTTTAATGTTTACCATTAAACGGCCTGATTGAGCTGCAGCACATTAGCTTTTTATTATCGGGCTGATTTAGATTCAGCCTGAAGCTCCTCGGATCTCTAATCAGGAGTCGTTTCCAGGACTCTTCATCTTCATCACCTCATCTTCATCACCTCATCTTCATCGCCTCATCTTCATCTCCTCATCTTCATCGCCTTTCTTTCAGCTTCCACTCCGCCGAGGTTCTTCCGCAGGAGACTTGGTTTTAGGATCCTCTGATCTTTGGGCGTCCAGCTCGGTGGTTCAGGCTCCAGGTCTGGTCGCTCTGGTCGTTTCGTACCCGCTCACGCCCCCCCCCGTTTCACTTGTTTCGTCCCCTTCTTGGCGAGGACGCTTCGTGTTTTTATCGGGCTGCAGCTCCTCAGATGTTTTCTGTTTCCTTCAAGACAGAAGAAATTTTAAAAAGTATCTGGAATCTAAAATAAAACGATGTCCTCCCCACAGGACAAGCTACAAGAAGAAGAAGGACACCTGGCGTCCTCTGGGCTCACCTGGGACAGGTCTGTCCTGAGAAGGACACCAGGCGTCCTCTGGGCTCACCTGGGACAGGTCTGTCCCTAGAAGGACACCAGGCGTCCTCTGGGCTCACCTGGGACAGGTCTGTCCTGAGAAGGACACCAGGCGTCCTCTGGGCTCACCTGGGACAGGTCTGTCCCTAGAAGGACACCAGGCGTCCTCTGGGCTCACCTGGGACAGGTCTGTCCTGAGAAGGACACCAGGCGTCCTCTGGGCTCACCTGGGACAGGTCTGTCCCTAGAAGGACACCAGGCGTCCTCTGGGCTCACCTGGGACAGGTCTGTCCTGAGAAGGACACCAGCCGTCCTCTGGGCTCATTGGGACAGGTCTGTCCCTAGAAGAACACCTGGCGTCTCAGGGACATGAAGGTAATTCTTGCCTTAAACGCTCAGAATCGTGACGAAGACGAAGACGAAGGAAAGCCGGCGCATGTGGACAGGTGGTGAAAGTAACCAGGTGGGTGTGGCTAAAGTCACATGTTTAACCCTTCGATGACGCCAGCCCGACTTTATTCCGACCTTCCACAGAAAATATCGTACCAGGAATAAAAAATGAGGACAAACTCCCTGAGACGAGGAGCGGTTTGACCTTTCTGAGGAGACGACCTTTCCTCCTCCAGCCGGAGGCGACTTTTTCTGCTTTGACCCACTTTTATTCGCTCTGAGCTCCGAGCGCCACGGCAACAAACACCCGTTAAATCTAACCACTCTTTTATTCTTTAAACAATAAAGTGACGAGGACCCGCTCCCGATCGGGACGTGTTCGAAAATCCAAGAAATAAGAAAACAAAAAAACGCTCAGCTACTACCACTGCTGTCTACTACAGCCGTCAGATTTGGCTGTGATCCCACAGACCTCCGTCTCCCTCAGATGTTGTTGATAAAACGGATAAAACGGATTAAAAACACGCCGTAGATTTTCCCGTCAGTAACGTCTCCACGTCTGAGGGACGAACCTCCGAGCTGAATATTGATCAGGGACGGCTCCAGCTCCGAAAAACAAACATCCATCAAACGTCAGAATGTTGAAAGATGACGGCGTGTTGGCGGCCGCGGTTAAAAACCCAAACAGCAGCCGATTCTCTGACCGCAGGAAGGGATTTCATTCTCGCCCTGCAGCCATTTTTACAGAATTATCATTCCTGCCAAACACCTCATCAGCCGGAGGAACCCGAGGAACCCGAGGCGTGTTCGTCTGTCCCCGGTGGACGCTCCGCCACGTCTTCACCGACACCGAGTAGCCAAATGTCTCCTGAGAGGACATCAGGACGGAGAGGACAGATCGTCCCAGTTTCACTGCATGTTTTAACGTTTAAACATCGCCTGAAAAACCAACAAATTCATCCCAACCGACCTTTAAACTGGTTCTGGTTCTGCTCAGGAACACTTCCACAGATGCTGCTTAAAGCTCTATCAGGCAGAGAAGAAGCCAGATGTGAACAGATGTGTCTCCTCTGGACCAAAGAGGAGAACTGTTCTGAGGTCAGCCTGCCTCTCTGATGGTATGGGGGTGCATTAGGGCCTCCAGGTTTTAGAACTTCATCTGTTTTGTCAACAAACCGACCCAATCAGAGACGAGAGACGGCAGCTGAGACAAAGTTTAACAGAAACAAGTTTTCAAAATAAAACATTTAGATTTATCTGCAGCCCTGACCTCAAAATCCAACATGGCCGCCTTATGTAGGGACTGCGGTGGCTGCTGGGAGAACTGCCATCCATCCATCCATCCATCTAACCATCCATCCATCCAACCATCCATCCATCCATCCATCCATCCAACCATCCATCCATCCATCCATCCAACCATCCATCCATCCAACCATCCATCCATCCATCCATCCATCCAACCATCCATCC
>NC_051437.1:28837198-28839408 GCF_001649575.2 Kryptolebias marmoratus
AGGGGGGAGGGGGGAGGGAGGGAGTGCATCTGCTGAGATAAGCGCGAGGAGAGAGAGGAGGAAGAAAGGAGGAAAGGTGGCTGAGATTGGTAAGAAGCCGAGCGGCAGCGAGAGGACGGCATGTTTTATTCAACGAGGCGGGGACGGCTTTGTCCCAGCAGGAGGCCAGGGACGCGCCGGGACGCGCCGAGACAAAGACTCCATCAATCTTCGTCCACGCCGAAACAATTACAGCCCCGCCACGTTCTCCGCGGAGTCACAACTTTATCAGCCGGCCCGCTCGCACGCGGCCGGCAAATTGATTCCTGACTCCAGTTTGGAAGTTTTCCCGTCAGTCAGGTCCCCAAACGAAGACGTCCACGAGTGTCCCAGAGACTTTTATGTCTCCAGACTCCAGACTGTCCCCCCCGTCTCCATCTCATTGCATCACAACCCAGATATTAAATGTTGAATCTGCAGAAATATGAGTACATGTTCACCCGCCTCAACATGAGATGACTCTCAGCTACTACCACTCCTCACATCAATAGGCTGTGGCGGCCATCTTGAATTGGCGAGCCGAACATCCAATCCATGAGATATTTTGCTAACAGACAAAACAGACATTTACATGATCGCCCGCCTGATGAGTGGTTAAAATGTTAACGATGAGGACTAAAACATTTCTTCTGTCCTCACAGCTGATGTTTTTATTTCTTCTTCTTCTCCCTCAGCGACCCGCGGTTCGAGAACCACGTGGCGTTTTGCTGACGTCCGCTGCTTCGAACGCTCGCAGCGCTGGATGAATAAAACACGCCGCCTCTCCTCGTGCATGTTTCATGAAGCGGCGAACGACGAAAACGCCGCTCTTCTCCACGTGGAAAAAATCAGAGCGCGGCGGCTGAACCTCAGCTGCACGCTAAGCTAAACACCGAGCCGAACCTCAGCTGGACGTCGAGCTGAACCTCAGCTGAACCTCAGCTGAACCTTAGCTGAACACTGAGCTGAGCCTCAGCTGATCCGCTGAACCTCAGAGCGTCCCGATGCTCGCTCAGTGATCTAACGAGGCCGAGTTGGGTCCTCTGGACGATTTCTTCTTCTTTTAACCGGCCGGTGTGACGCCGCCGTTGTTCCGTAAAGGAACCCAATCGTTCACCCAGCAGGACGGGAACCTGTGAGGGTGTTTAACGCCGAATCGTAGCTCGATATCCGCCACGTTCACCGACTTATAGCTGCATGCAGCTGGCTGTGGCAGCCATCTTGAATCAGACAAAAGCTGTAAACACAAAGGAGACCTAAAAATTACCAACAAACCGCCGGTCGCTTCATGTGAGACATGAATTCCCTCCATGTATTCCTCAGACTGAAAGGAAACGTTTTATTTAAGGTTCACATTTGACGGTTTGAGGTTTGAGGCGATCGATGAGGCTCCTTCAGGTCAGCAGCAGGTTATCTGCCGTAAAAACCCTGAGCTGGGCCGGAGTCAGAGCCGCTGCCGCTGCCATCTTTATTCCCCTCCTACAGGTGGACAAAGAGTCCAAAGAGTCCCTCACAACGGACGCTTTAGAGACACGAAGACAAAACTAAACCGTTTGAAGCCGACAGATCGATCTGTTTTCAGTGCTCCGCAGCCGAGGTTCAGCCTCGAACTCAGTTTCACAGCTGAACCCCGGTGTGGTAGTAGCTGAGAGCAGCCGAGAGTAGCTGACAGTAGCTGAGAGTAGCTGAGAGTAGCTGATAGTAGCTCAAAGTAGCTGAGAGTAGCCGAGAGTAGCTGGTAGTAGCTGAGAGTAGCCGAGAGTAGCTGGTAGTAGCTGAGAGTAGCCGAGAGTAGCTGGTAGTAGCTGAGAGTAGCCGAGAGTAGCCGAGAGTAGCTGAGAGTAGCCGAGAGTAGCCGAGAGTGGCTGAGAGTAGCCGAGAGAAGCTGAGAGTAGCTGAGAGGAGCCGAAAGTGGCTGAGAGTAGCCGAGAGAAGCTGAGAGTAGCTGAGAGTAGCCGAGAGTAGCTGAGAGGAGCCGAGAGTGGCTGAGAGTAGCCGAGAGGAGCCGAGAGTGGCCGAGAGGAGCCGAGAGAAGCTGAGAGTAGCCAAGAGTAGCTGAGAGGAGCCGAGAGTGGCTGAGAGTAGCCGAGAGGAGCCAAGAGTAGCCGAGAGGAGCCGAGAGAAGCTGAGAGTAGCAGAGAGTAGCAGAGAGTAGCTGAGAGTGGCTGAGAGTAGCCGAGAGAAGCCGAGAG
>NC_051437.1:28841710-28852548 GCF_001649575.2 Kryptolebias marmoratus
AGTAGCTGAGAGTAGCCGAGAGTAGCCGAGAGTAGCCGAGAGTAGCCGAGAGTAGCCGAGAGTAGCCGAGAGTAGCTGAGAGTAGCCGAGAGTAGCCGAGAGTCTGAGCGGATGAAGATAAAAGGTTTGTCTCCGTTCAGCAAACACAGAAAAGACCAGACGTCTGTCGGGTTTACAGATATTAAAGTCAGAAAAAGTCATTTTCACAAAGACGCAGCTGGATGCAGAGGAAAAACTCCGCTGCAGATTGGACGTTAATAACCTCGGTCCGATGAGCGGAGGAGCAGCTGCGGCCTCGCTGCGTTTCCTCTCTGAGCTGCTTCCCCATCAGGGCTCCAACAGAAACGCTTCTGTCAGAGAAACGACGACAGGAAGTTGGTAACGAGCCGAGAGCGTTAACGAAGGGTTCCCACCTGAAGCCCTTCGGAATAACGACTCGGATTACAGCTCGGAGCGGAAAATCGTGATTCTCTACGAGCTGCAGGCAGGAGAGGAAGAAGAGTGATCCGTCAGAGCTCAGAGCTCGGCTGGGGATGACTCTCAGCTACTACCACTGAATCTGTCAAATCAGCTGTGGCAGCCATCTTGAATTAGATTAAACCCAAAGGTTCACAGGACAACACACACACAGTAGTTTGTCTGAAGGTCGGCTGATAGTTTGTGTTTCTGTCTGCCTGTCTGATGAAGAGTGCTGCCCCGCCACCCTTCAGGCCCCAGGAAAAGGCGGGAACCAGCGAAGGAAACAGACGGAGCTCAGGACGTCTCACCGTTTGTTATTTTTAAATCAGGTTTATCTAAAATACTGAAACAGGCAGAATTACTCGTTTCCAAACAGAAACACCTGCAGCCTTTTTTACAAACACAGCGTTAGCTTAGCATAGATGCTAAGCTATGCTAAGCTAACGCTGAAGATGCACAGAGGAGCTAACATGATTAGCATCGCGTTCTTCACTGGACGTTTAAATAAAAACTTTAACTTTTATTTACGAACAGATTTAAAAACTTAACAACTCTGCCGGGACAAACGGAGACGGAGCCTCTTAAAGTGGAAAAACAACGTTTAAAAATGGCTTTTAACTCCTCCCCCACCCTGCCGCCTGGTTAGAACCTTTCATAATCTGTACAGGAGAACATCAGAACACTTCAACAGAACCAGTTAGAAATGGGTCGGTACCAGTCAGAACCGACCAGAACCCAAACAAACGCCTGAATCTGTTCTGTCCTCCTGACTTTAATCAGACTGAACAACCAGACATGAACCGAGCCGACCGTTCCTGGTTCTAGTTCTGGTTCTGGTTCCGGTTCTGGTTCTGGTTCCAGTTCTGGTTCTGGTTCTGAGTTGGCGGAGCTGATGTCTGGTTCAGGATTTTGTTCCTTCGGCTCCTCGTCTTCATGACGGAGGAACCATCATCAGCTTTTAATGATCGCCTTCAGAGAAGTGAGACAAACATGTCCTCTGAGACAAACATGTCCTCTGAGACAAATGTGTCCTCTGAGGCGGCGGCTTTAATCTCTTATTTACAATCAGTTTTATTTATTTATTGTTTTTTAAAGCTGTCCTGACGTCACGCAGTCAGAAACTGTAAACTTTGGGGCAGCAATTATCTCCATCTAATAATAAAGACGTTTTTATTCCCGTTTCCCCCGTGTGGCTCTCCTGGTGCATTCTGGGTACACTACATTTCTAATTGTGTCTTCACCCACTGTTTCCTCTCTCACACACCTTCACACACACAGAAAAACGCTGTTTACCGTCGTCAATAATTAGCAGAAGTTGGTTGTGGAATCAGCAGCTAATCTCTTCTCCTCGACTGAGCTGAGAAAGCAAATAAAGCAGCTAATGAGCGCTATGACATCATTAAAATGACTGTGATCAATCTCCACGGGACCAGAGCCGTTTCCATGCTACCCACACACACACACACACACACACTCCAACATGCTGCTGTCAGCTCCTCTGGACCGTGGAGCTCAGAAGCAGCCGATCGTTTAGGAACTCAGAAACAGTTTTATCTTTTATTTTACGACAAAACGAGGCACAGATCAGCTAAAACCGCCTCCTGCTCCGTTAGCTGAGGCATAAAACTGTCTGCTGACACCAGAACCTCAGGAGTGAAAATGTTTACTGAGGTCACAGCAGAGAATCAGGACGATAAACAACAGGAGGCGCCCCCTGCTGGCAGCTGCACAGACTGCAGGTTGACTCCGGTCGGTCAGGTGGCGCCGCGGATACGACGGGCGCCAACGGATCATCGGCGGTTTTATTCTCGGACCTGAAGCTCCTGAGAAGCAGGGAGGAAAGGACTCCAGAACCGCCCAGATTTGGACCCGTCTGCAGAACCCCGGAGACAATCAGAAACAATCCTGACTGGAAAAAGGTCAAACCTCGGAGTGACGCTGAGTTTAAAACGATCGAAACAAAAGCTAAAATTAGCAGAGCAAGCTAAAAGTCCAAATTATTCAAACAGAAGCTGAAGTTAGCACAAGCTAAAACCAGCAGCTAAAAGCTAAACTATGAGATAAAGGTAAAGAGATCTCCGTTGGTTTCTATGGGAACAGATTTTAAATGTAGTTAAAGATTTAAAACGTCTCAGCCGACGTCCTGAAAGGCTGAAAATATCCTGAAGGAGCAGAAACTATAAACAAGATATTTATTGATTTATTCTCTGCATCAAAGGCTCGGAGAAACCCTGACCTTTGACCTCTGACCCACAGCTCAACCCTTTTTGTTGTTGGATCAGAATCAGAACCTGAGGAAAACGTCCCGTCAGGACCTGGATCATCGTTCTGTGAGGAAATGAGCTCAAAGCTGCTGGTTCTGTTGGACCTCCCAGGTTCTGTTGGACCTCCCTGGTTCTGTTGGAGCTCCCTGGTTCTGTTGGACCTCCCCGGTTCTGTTGGACCTCCCTGGTTCTGTTGGAGCTCCCCGGTTCTGTTGGACCTCCCTGGTTCTGTTGGAGCTCCCCGGTTCTGTTGGACCTCCCTGGTTCTGTTGGAGCTCCCCGGTTCTGTTGGACCTCCCTGGTTCTGTTGGAGCTCCTCGGTTCTGTTGGACCTCCCCAGCAGGATGAACCGATCGGCGCTGACTGCTCTCATCCGTCCCTGATCAGCTCCAGCAGCCGAGGGTTGGACCACAGACCCGAGCAGAACCTCGGGTTTGTGGTGGGTCGGATCACGGTGGAGCTCCAGCAGAACCGGGATAACAACTGCCGGTCCGGTCCGGTCTGGACGGCGGTTCTGCTGGTACTGAGCAGGGTTCTGATCAGATTATGGGAACTCGTCGAGCGGCCTCAGATTATCAGAACTTCCTCTAAATATAAACCAGAACAAAACTTCCTCCGACAGTCCAAACTGTCCCCAGGTCTCGTTTGTCTCCATGTGTCCCTGTGATGGACTGGAGACATGTCCACGTGTCCCCCGTCTCTCTCACAGAGACGCTGGGGACAGGAACCAGCTCCCCGGGTGAAGAAGACAAACAGATTCCTTCGAGCTCTGATCGCTGAACCAGAGCCAGCCTGTTCCAAGATGGCTGCCGCAGCCAATGAAAGCCAGAATCAGGTGTGACAGTAGCTGAGAGTCATCCCCAACACAGACTCTGAGCACGCAGGCCGGCGGGCGACATGCATTCCTTACAGTGAGGCCAGTTGGTCCTGTTGATCAGGAACCGCAGATTTAATTCCTGATTTCCTGGATTCTGATTCGCTGCTTCGATATTTCAGGAAACAGATTCTATATTTCTGCGTTTCGGCCAAATTTAATCAAACCCGTCAGCAGCAGAGAATCAGCCGAGGTTAGAGGACGGTTCAGAGGAAGACGATGGGTTTTTTTTGTTGTTTGTTTTCCACATTAATGAGCCGCTGAGAGCAGAAACACTCCTAACCTGTTCAGACGCTTGAAGATGAAACTAATCAGGCTGGAGTTTCATTTAGCGAAGATTAGAAACACACACACACACACACACACACCCTGATGCGGTCGGCAGAGTTTATTTCAGGCAACACTTCATCAGCCAAGCGTTAAATTGACCAACCATAAAACACACAAAGAGAGAAAATAATAAAAGCTCAAATTTGCTGTTTTCCCCGTCAGAAAAACCCAGAGTGGACAAAAAGTCCAGCCTGAAGCTGCTCCGTTTAAATAAAACCTAAAGTTGGGTTTCTAGGTTTGGATTCTCTTCCTTGTTGGGTTTTTTCCCAGAAAAATAAATATTTTATTTTAATTATTTTGTTCAGGTAACAGGGGCAGCACAGTGGTGCAGTGGTTAGAGCTGCTGCCTCACAGAAAGAAGGTCACAGGTTCGCTTCCCGACCCAGTTGGAGTTCGTAGAGCCCCGTCGGGCCGAGCAGATCGCATGATTACCCACGAGCCTGAAGGGACAGGTGTGTTGGGTCAGAGGTTAATGACCTGCTGCTACCTGATAGATGGAGGTCAGGTTAATGACCTGCTGCTACCTGGCTGGTGGAGGTCAGGTTAATGACCTGCTGCTACCTGGCTGGTGGAGGTCAGGTTAATGACCTGCTGCTACCTGGCTGATGGAGGTCAGGTTAATGACCTGCTGATGGAGGTCAGGTTAATGACCTGCTGATGGAGGTCAGGTTAATGACCTGCTGCTTCCTGACTGACGGAGGTCAGGTTAATGACCTGCTGCCACTTGGCAGATGGAGGTCACCTCAGGAACAAGAAACAACCAAACAACAAGCCGACCGTCTTCATGCCTTCATTCTTTCATGCCGAAATTTAAAGGGCGATCATGTTTCTGCTCATGTCTGGTATCAGTCTGGGCCGTGAGCAGTCTTCATGAGGGTCCAGGACATCAAACAGTGATGGTTCTCCTCCAGTCCTCTTCCTTCAGATCTGAACATGTTTGAAGCATTTCTGACGAACATCCCCTAACATCTCCAACCCGCCTCTCCTCTGACAGAAAACACGTCGATGACAGATGTTTCTGAAGAGTTCTACGGCCCAGAAAACAAGTTTTCTTGAGTCTCCAGCTGGTCTCCAACAGTGACCGACTGTCTGTTAGCAAAATATCTCATGTCTCAAAAACTAATCATTAGATGATTAACGTTTGGGTCTGAAAGAAACCTCGGATCTGCTGAATCTGTTCCGAGGAGCAAATTCAAGCAGCAGAATCACCCGACACAAAACCAGCAGACACCAGAGACCACAAGAAACTGAAACACCGCCATTCTACGAAGGAAGGTTTCTGTTTTTAAAGTCTGATGATTTATTCCTGAAGCGTAGACTGTACTCCCTGCTGAACGGGAAAACAAAAAGATTCATTCATGCTGGCAGGGACTCGGTTCAAACATTTTCTTCTGGTGATAAGAATCAAGGCAGGGTTTTTATTTTTCTTGGCCTGTCTTCAGGGAGGACTCATTGCGGAGGCGTGCGAGGACAGGCCGTGTCCACGGACGTCTCTAACCGAGCAGCAGCTGTCTCTTCTGTGACGAATGAAGGACGCCTGACGGGCGGATGGAAGACGGCGCGTCGGCGAGTCTCTCTGCGGTTTTCTAACTGACTTCTTCTTCTGCTGCTGCTGAAAAGACTCCACGGACTGAGAGGAACAGACAATTAAACAGAAGACTGTTGACCTCTTGACCCCAATATCCTGCTTCCATTACTGTCGTATAAGAGAGCATGGCCGCCCGCAGCTGATTGACATCTTCAGAGGGTTTTAGTTTTGTAATTTTTGTTTTTTTCACACTTTACCTCTGATTCACTGAACTGTTGGAGCAGAAAGGTTGTTGAATCAAACTGAACTAAAGTCCCACGTCAGACACACGTAGTAATTACAAAAAACAGCTTATTAGACACTGATGGATGGAAATTAATATAAATATAATTTCCTGTTGCTTTTTACAGACTTATATACTTTATCCTATTGGTGAAATGTTCTTCTTTACTTTAAGATCAGCTGTAAAGGACAAATATTCAGAGACTGCAGGAGACGTAAAAACAGATGCCACTATAGCTAGTTAGCTATCAAACTATCAAGTTAGCTTGATAGCTAGCTTGTTAGCAATCAAATTAGCTTGATAGCTAAGGTAACAGTGCCACTATAGCCAGTTCAAGCTAGCTTGTTAGCTAACTGGTAATAGTGGCACTGTTTACCACAGTTCAAGCTCCAAACTTCTTTAACATTTTGATCAAATGCTACTGAGATGTTTTTATACCTTCATACTTTTACATGAAAGTTGTTTACTAACTTCTCTGCTAATGTTTACGGTGCTATGCTAACATGTGAGTCTGAACAACTCTTCCTCCTGAAAAATAAAGCTTCACTTCTTTTTGACCCCAAAACAGACGTGTTTAACAAAGAGCCCTCCGCAGCTTGATGAACGCTGGATTCTGGTTTTTATCTTTGATAAAAACATCCAGGTCTGAAGACGGTTTCAGGTTTATGTTTGTCCCGGAGTTCACTACAAGCCGGACTGGACGTCAGAGGTCAGAGGTCAGAGTTCAGGAGGCGATTCACTCGGACTGAAGCGAGCCGCGGCAGCGAACCCTGATCTGGCTGAAACCTTCTGATCGGAAGCGACAGATTGAGGATGGCGGCCAAATAAGCAGCCGCCGCTTCGGCCTTTTTAAACGCCGACACCTCGAACCTCAGGAGGAGGAGACGTTTTAACAACAGCTTCAGAAACCTTCATGTTTTCTCTTCTTTAATCCGCTGAAATCTGGGGAAAACTTTATGCAAATCACCGTATGCTGGTAAATATTTGAACAATATGTTACCTACAGACGTGCATCTTTTTATTACTTTAAAAAAACAGTTTTTGCTGCGTTTCTGAGCAAAATGACTCCTGAATTATTTATTCGTGGCTGCGTTTCAAACTCAGGGGTTTCCTTTAACCTTGTTAATCAGGTGAGAAGATGATAAACACCTTTCTGTGACGCTCAGACGCCTTTCTGTGGCGACAAACTTTAAATTAGTTCAGAAAAGATAATAAAATCTGGATGAAATGATCCTCCCTCCTGCAGCAAACAGCAGCAGAGTTTATTACAGCTGTTTTTACATTTCTCTCTTCAGTTGTGCTGGTGAACACAATGATCTTATTTGTGGTGAACAGATGACAAATTTACATAATGGAACAGAAGATGATGATGATGAAGACGAATCGCTGTGCTGCTGGGGGTAGTCTGTTCCTCGCGCTGTAAAATATTACATCTGCAGCACGCCGTCTTTCTGACAGGTGGATGTGTTGAGACTGATTTCAGATCCTCCAGATGCTTCAGAGACGAGAGGAAGACCACGGATGGATGAAGGCTGAACGAGAACGAGAGTTTGGTGTTTTTAGTCACGAGTCCAAAGCAGGACGAGGCGACGAAGCGTCTGAAGAACCACGTTAAAGTTTTATCTTTTTTATACCTTTTTTATACCAAACTCTTTCACGAACACGTGACCAAAACTTTCAAACCCCAAGCCAGAGATAAAAGATCCTGAAGGAAGCATCTCTCTGGAGACTCAGGATGGAGTGTTTATGAGCTGAGAGGCCACTTTTTGAAAATCACGTTTTATTTTAGTTTGAATGGCTTCAAAACTGTATTGTAGGCCATGCACATTATTCTGTTACCCTCCTCCACCAACATGGTACCCACCTGGAATCGTTTCGTACCCGCCTGGAATCGTTTCGTACCCGCCTGGGATCGTTTCGTACCCACCTGGGATCGTTTCGTACCCGCCTGGAATCGTTTCGTACCCGCCTGGGATCGTTTCGTACCCACCTGGGATCGTTTTGTACCCGCCTGGGATCGTTTCGTACCCACCTGGGATCGTTTTGTACCCGCCTGGGATCGTTTCGTACCCACCTGGGATCGTTTCGTACCCACCTGGGATCGTTTTGTACCCGCCTGGGATCGTTTCGTACCCACCTGGGATCGTTTTGTACCCGCCTGGGATCGTTTTGTACCCACTTGGGAGCCTTTTATGATTAATCTGTTGGAGTTTACTGAAATGAACACAGGCGGGTCTTGAATTTGTTTTTCAGACATTCGGAACTGGAGCTTCAGGTGTTTTCTGTTAGAGAAGAGCTTAAAGTACGGCTCCAGAGCTGCTAAACTGACAAAAAAACTAAACTGAGAAGAGTTTGAGACAGGTTTGAGACAATCTTTAAATCTTTTGTGACTAACGCTGCTCATGGAGAGGAGCAGGTTTTAGTTTTAGAGGCGGAGCAACTCATTAACTCGTTTACCGACCTGCTCTGGAACAGTCTGAGGGAGTTTTAACCCTTTAAACACGACAATCGGCTGATCCTTGTCCTGTCGCCTGCTGATTCTTTAATTAAACTGATCTGTTTGGGATTAAAGGTAATTTGTTTCACTCGTTTCACGGTCAGAGTTCTGGACCTGGATGAAGTCCTGTGAGGCGGACTGGAGCCGACGCTCGATAACGAACACATAAATCATCGGGACGCTTCAGCACGGCGTCCCTGTCACACCTTCAGGGCAGAGCCTTTCTGCTGACAAACACGAGCGCAGCAGCAGCTCGCAGGGCCGCCGTTAATTGGCTCTGAGCGCCGACCGACGGCGCCGTCAAAAATCACACAGGAAGCAGAAAAACGGGACGTCAAACACGTCCTGATCTGTCCGACAGTCTGATCGCCTCCATCGAGTTTCTGACAGCGGAGCAGCAAAGACAACATCAACAGGCTGAAAACGCTCCAAAACCACGATTCACATGTTTCACATGTTAACTTGACATATTTCCCACATGTGAACGTGGATTTTGTTCCTAAATGTGGAAAACGGGAGTTTCACATGCAGTATGTGACGTTGACGTCTTTCCACATAAGATTTTTCATGTCTAGTTCTCAAATGTTTGTTCCAAAACCACGATTCACATGTTTCACATGTCACATGTGAAAAAGGGATTTTTTTTCACATGTGAAGCTTATTTGGCTTCTGTTCCAAAACCAGGTTTCCCATGTGCAAAACATGTTTCACATGGACACTGAAGATGTTTCCACATGTAATTATTTTGTTCATATGAACTTCATTTGATTCCGAAAACACATTTACTATGTGCAAAACGCAAGTTTCACATGTGTCAGTGTTACTTTAGAGCTCCAACGGGACCGGGTTTAGAGCTCCTAACAGGACCGGGTTTAGAGCTCCAACAGGACCAGGTTTAGAGCTCCTAACAGGACCGGGTTTAGAGCTCCAACAGGACCGGGTTTAGAGCTCCAACAGGACCGGGTTTAGAGCTCCAACAGGACCGGGTTTAGAGCTCCAACAGGACCGGGTTTAGAGTTTAGGAGACCAGGAAACCATCTGGTGGACATGAAGACACGTCGTCCCGGCTCGTCTCTGGACGGAGGATTCCCTCCGGTCTCCGAGTTTACTCGTCCTTCACGGAGGCGCCGCTCTCTGAACTCTTCCCATGAGGCTTTGCTTCGGGCCTTTCATTCGGCTTCAAACGCCGAAGGTGTCCTTGAAACCGGATCCATCAGGAATTCCGGTTTTCTCACGGCGGCGATGGAAAGGAAGACTCGGATGTTTAACGTTTGTTCGGAGTTTTGAAATGAAGCTTCTGCAGCTCAGTGACTAAGAAAAACGACAAACTGATGAAGTCTGTAAACATTCCTGAAACACGGAACATTCCTGTCGGGAATGCCTGTCACCCGCCACCTCTCATCACACAGTCTTAGATCCAAGCTTCTCCATCATCCCGGGAAAAGAAGGAATCTCCGGGAACTTTCTGGATTTCCTCGCCTCCCTTCATATGAACCTGAGTTCATCCCCAGGGTTTAATCTGTTGTTGGCCCACTCTGCTCTCCAAGGTTTTCCACAGATTTAGGAAAGTTTCTGGGAGTTTTGGAGCATTCTTCCTGAAGCTCATCTGTGAGGGTTAACGGTGGAACCCGGAGCCGACAGAAATCGTCTCGGCGCACTAATTGGGGCGCCCGCCGTCGGCTTCCTGTCACCTGAGCAGGAAGTGTTTGATTTCCTGTTTGCGCCTGGCGTTACGGAACCGGAGTTTCAGGAGGTTCCTCTGCTCCTAATGGGCCGCAGATCGATGCTGCGATCTTCTCCTGACAGGAACGAGTCGTTTCCTGCTGGGTTTTATTGTCTGACCGTGAAAACACTCATCAACCACAGAGCCGAGGCTTCAGGGTGACCCACTCTTCTGTTTACAGATTAATGAGCTCAGCTGCGGAGGTTTGTTTACAGAATTAATGAACACTTTTAACCACAGAACCGGGTTTTTTTTCACTTTCCTGCACGACAGAAGGAATAAAACTAAAGCTGCTGAAGCTGAAGAAGTTCAATAAAACCCTGAAGATACTGCTGACCTTCGGCTGCTATTAGCCTTCAGCTAGCATTTCACTACTTTTAGCTTTCAGCTAGCCTTTTTCTACTTTTAGCCTTCAGCTAGCCTTTTACGACTATTAGCTAGCATTTTGCTACTTTTAGCTTTCAGCTAGCCCCTGCTCAACTGGGTGTTTTATGAAAGTTCAAGAAATTTAACAATATTTCTGCTGAAATGACTTTTTATTGTGAAAGTGACGGTTTAAAGGTTAAAGTAAAAGACTTTCATTCCAACTTTATCAATAAAATCTGTTCAGACAACCAGCCGGAAACAAAGTTCTGCACAGTCAGAATCGGCCATCTTTGGACCAATTAAAGGCGGAAGTGATGTAATAAAACTAAACTTTATGGTTTTGAAGCCGTTTTAATAATTACCTTCCAGAAGAAGGTAAACAAAACAAAGAGCTGGAAACTCTTCTCCACCGTGGGATGGATGGATGGATGGATGGATGGATGGATGGATGGATGGATGGATGGATGGATGGATGGATGGATGGATGGATGGATGGATGTTGGATGGATGGATG
>NC_051437.1:28853568-28856952 GCF_001649575.2 Kryptolebias marmoratus
TGGATGATGGATGGATGGATGATGGATGGATGGATGATGGATGGATGGATGATGGATGATGGATGGATGGATGATGGATGAATGTGCAGCTGACAGAGGGTAAATCTGCAGCAGGAAGCGTTTTCTCCGGCTTCCTGTGGTTTTAGATGTGGGGCAGGACGGCGGCGCCAGCTGAGGCCGCGCTCTACAGCAAAGTACGGCGAGCCGAGAGGGACACGGTCCGATAAACAAACAAACGGATGAATGAAGAACAACAAACAGATATCAGCGTTTTATTTCAGTTTCTGGATCTGCGTCGCATCTTTACCGCCTGTGGGCGGGGCTAAAGCTGAGCCACATGAAATCAAAACGTCTGAATGATTTACATCCCTGATGAGGAGCAGGGAGACAAAAGGAGGATTAAGGAAACAAAAGGAGCATAAGGAGACATTAAGGAGCATTGAAGAGACAAAAGGAGCATTAAGGAGACTAAAGGAGCATTAAAGAGACAAAGAAGCATTAAGGAAACAAAAGGGAGCATTAAGGAGAGGATAAGGAGCTTTAAGGATACAAAAGGGAGCATTAAGGAGACAAAATGAAGCTTTAAAGAGACGAAAGGGAGCATTAAGGAGCCGATAAGGAGCATTAAGGATACAAAAGGGAGCATTAAGGAAACATAAGGGATCACTGAGGAGACAATAATTAGCAGTAAGGATACAAAAGGAGCATTAAAGAGATGAAATGAAGCATTAAGGAGACAAAAGGAGCATTGAGGAGACGAAAGCGGGGGAATAAAAAGACAGAATTGGAGCATTAGAGAACAGAAAAAGTGTAAAATTGTCTAAAAATAAAGTTCATTCATGAATTAATCTGGTTTTTAACAGATCAGCTCAGTCGACCAGCAGCCTTCTGATTGGTCTGTGGAGTTTTCAGCCATTTTAGCACCAATTAAAAACCAAACGACGGCTCGCCAACAAGCGCTCCCAGAACCACGATCCAAGAAACGATGAAGAAGATCCAAACCCGCGTGGAGCCAGAATCCTCAGACTCTTTCCTCGTGTTGAGGACCGAAACAGCTCAAACACACACACACACACACACACACACACACACACACACACACAAACACACACACACACCTCGTCCAACATTAAACTGGGGCTGAATTCTTCACTAACAGAAAATTATAAATTATTTCACTCAGATCGATCGAGCAAACTCTGAATATTTCAGCTCCACGTCGTTAAACATTTCAGGTTATTTTATTGCATCAGAGGAGAGAAATTTAGCTTTAATTTAGATTTATTTTCTCATCTTTTGGCCTCAGGGCAGATTTAAAAACCTGGTTCCAAATTTAACTTCATTCCTTTAACCAAGAGTTCAACAAAAACAAGCTTTTAGTTCAAAATATATTCAGTTAAAAGTTAGAAATAATTATCAAAGAATTTAGTCAGTTTTGAAGAAGCTGTCTGTTCCTGATACAATATCAGCTTTCATTTATTTTATTTATTTAGTTTGAATTAATTTAATTTGATAATAAACTTCCTGATCATGTCGGAGAGTATGTTGGCTTCTCTCCACCTCAAACACACCATCGGTGGCCCAAGGTGTGAATGATGGTCCACATGAGGACAGGTCGCCTGTCTCAGGTGTCCCCGTCTGTCTCAGGTGTCCCCGTCTTCGGTTGCAGACGGAGACCGGGTCAGGCAGGTAGACAAGACGTTGGGATAGTTTCTGATTCTGGTTTCAGTTCTTCTGAGGTCAAGGAGGGAAACCCAGAGACCAGAGAGCTACATGACCCCCCCCCCCCCAGGAGTTCTGGGTCTGTCCCGGGGTGTCCTCTCAGCTGGACGTCCAGGAGGCGTCCTGATTGGACGTCTGACTCGTTTCCATTCAGGAAGTAGCCCACAGCGGACCGAGCCACAAACATTAACCTCTGCCATAATCAAGTCCTAGTCCTGGTTCTGGTTCTATTCCTGGTCCTAGTTCTGGTCCTGGTTCTGGTCCTGGAGGGCCACCGTCCTGCAGGTTTCAGGTCTTTCTCTGCTTTACAACATCTGATCTTAACAGAACCTGAAGACCGGCTGAGGAGCAAAGAAACATCTAAAACCTGCAGGATAGAGGTCCCCCAGGACCAGGACCAGGACCAGGCCTAAGACCAGGACTAAGACCAGGATCAGGACTAAGACCAGAATCAGGACTAAGACCTGGACCAGAACCAGAACCAGAACTAAGACCAGGACCAGGACACCACTGCTCTGACCCCTTATCTGGACAACATTAACAAAAAAACAAACCAATTTATTTTTCCTTTGCATGAAATGTTTTGCTAGTTTTAGTTTTTAGCTTCTGTTCTGGTTATCTTAGCTTTCAGCTACTCTTACTAGCTTTAGCTTTTAGCCAGTTTGGGATTTAATTAAAGCTTTTAAAGCCTCAGCTGTAACAGAGTCTGTTCTCACTGCATCGTTTTAAATTAATGTTAATGTTTTAAATCCGTTTCTTGTTCTCGACCCGAAGGAGAAGATCTGACAGAAACGTGGAGAAATCTGAGCAGCCACTTTTATTTCTTATTAAGCGTTTCTCTGCCTCCACATGAGCTCGAGCCAAAAGCAAACAGCCGAAGCTTTTCCCCCGGGCGCACAGGAAAGCGAAGCCAATCAGTAAAACAGAGAAAACGGAGCCTCGGTTCCGTCTCTGGAGAGGAGAACGGTTCCTGAACAGCCAAGTGAGTTCCCGCCGCAGCTGTCAGCCTCCAACGGCCAAAACTTTCCGGGTTTGAGGAGAAATAAACACAAACGGACGGCTTCTTCATGAACTGCAAATTATTAGACTCTTCCTTTCCACAGAAGGAGCAAAAATAAAAAACCGAGCTGGCTGTTCGACCTGCAGAGTCAGGACGCCGTGACCAATCAGAGCGGAGCTCCGAGGCGGCGGCCTGAATCTGATTTGTCCTTTTAAGCTGCTGTTTGTGTGGAAACCATAAAAACAGGCGGGTGTTTGGTTCCCTGACCACTGAACCACTGGATCGATGTTAATGAGATGCTCACAACTGACCCGAAACAAGATGGCCGCCACCATATCCAACACAGGAATGGAAACTTGACTTGAAACGGTTTGACTTAACGCCGTTTGTCTGACAGCAAAATATCTCATCGATCACTGGACGGATGGATGTGAGTCTGCAGCCAACCCAATCCAAGATGGCCGACACAGCTCACTGACCTCAGGAGGACACAAAAATGTCTTCAACTCATGTTCCTTTAAGAGACCTCGTTCTGCCCGCCCCGATTCTTCGATGTTCTAAACCCAAAGTCTTGGTTCTGCTCCACTTTCTTCACCGTGTTAGAGAAGAACTCCTTCAACGCCACGGCCATTTCCTCCTACGCCACGTCCGTTTCCTCCTAC
>NC_051437.1:28857052-28870479 GCF_001649575.2 Kryptolebias marmoratus
GGAAGGAGACCGAGGCAGCAAGATGGTCTCTGAGATCTACCTGACNAACAGGACCGGGTTTAGAGCTCCAAACAGGACCAGGTTTAGATAATTATCATGTTTTTTTTATTGCAGTTTTTTGTCTCTTTTGTCCCCGTTGGACGATGTCCTCGGTCTAACAGCAGAAGACAGCCTGCCTGAAGGAGCTGCATGTTTTTGTGAATCAGTTTTGTGTTTTTTTTTATTTTATTTTAAAGATAAAAGACAAAATGTCTGACCTGGACAGTGAAACAAGGAGCTTCAATGCTTTTCTGGGAGCTTTCTGGTGGACGGGGACGTCTTCTCTGTCCACGATAATGAAGCCGCGTTTTTGTTCAAACGTCAGAATCGATGCAGGCGTCGTGTTTCACTAAAACTCTAATTACGTTTCCCAACAGAACGGACGACCAATTACAGAGGTGTTGATGGAAAATGACAAAAGAATCTCATCATCTGATCCTCATTCCAGCCTGAAAGTTCCGTTAATGTTTCCTTTTTCTCACCTCGAGGAATATTTAACTACGGGACAGGAAGACGCCGCGGCATCGAGAGCTCGTTGATTTAAATCCCACCGCAGGTGGAGGAGGAACGAAAGGGCAGCTGCGGAACAATAACAACCCGACTGGAAATCGTTCCTCCCAAAGACTTCCTTCTTCATGATCAACCTTTTAAAACAAACAACAAAAATCTGGAGCACAAGTTTGAATTCATCATAGATTCTTTTGTCCGTCCACCGACTGGTTTCTGGTTAAATGTCCCTCAGCAGGTGTCTCCTGGACATCAGGGTCTCCATCATCCAGCTCCTGGCTGATGTTTGACTCTTTGGTTGCGTTTATTTCTGCACAGATCTGAGTTTCAAACCTCCAACCTTTCAGTCAGGTGGAGGACGACCCGACGTCCTGGTCCAACTGTGTCCAGGTTCCATCCGGAGGTGGTCCTCCTCACTTAGTCCCACATCGCGATGCTGCCACCACCGTGCCTGACAGCTGGTTCAGTGTTCTCAGGTCTGAAAGCCTCCAAACGTCCTTCTTGTCTTTGTGTCCAAACAGCTCAGTTTTCTCCAGGAGACATTTGTCTCGTCCATGAGGACAGCTGCAGGTTTCAGTCCAGATCGACGGTTCTGCAGCTTCTGTCTCTGTCCTCTCAGTCCACAGTGATGTAAAACTGTCTCCACTGTGGACAGGGTCTTTATGGACAGGGACACTGTGGACAGGGACTCTGGTGGACAGGGACTCTGTGGACAGGGACTCTGTTGGACAGGGACTCTGTTGGACAGGGACTCTGTTGGACAGGGTCTTTGTTGGACAGGGACTCTATGGACAGGGACTCTGGTGGGACCAGTCTGCGTCCATCTGAGGGGGACAGTTTCCGTCTCCTTCCGTCCCTTGGCTAAACTGTGACACGTATCGTTTCTGCTGAGACATCTGATCGTCCTGAACGTTCCCATTATTTGGAGCATCGGTCAATCCCCGAGAAACCCGCGGCTGCAGTCAATCCTGGTCACCAAACAGACGCCTTCAGGTCTCGTCTCGTTGAGTCAAAGACCGGCACCAATATTTACCACAGATGGACAGAAATCCACAAATTCTCAGAACTTTTATAATCAACCCACCCTGAAAAGCCTGACGTTGGAGACGAATTTACAGAAACTTTGGACTTCATTCAGGAACCAAACACTGGATCTAATATTCGAGTGACGGATCGGCTCCTTCCGCTCGAAGAAACGAGAAGACGGACAGAAAACAGCCAACAGGGACGAGACCGACTCTGAAACTGGATTCATGAATCTTTTTAGAGACGGACGATCAGGATCACTTTTTACAACAATTAATGATCATTTTCCTCAGGAGGAAACGAGAAATGAGCGAATCAGAGCCGGACGCCTCACCTGCTGACAGGAAGGAGAAATCCTGAGGAATAAAACTCAAATCACCCAAAGACTCAACAACTTCCCCCCAACAGCAGATTCAATCAGACGTCAGGAAACCGTCAGAAACCAGCAGAGAAGGAGAAGAAGAAGAAACGCTCACGTACTGAACCTCTGAGGCTCCATCTCCTCGCCGCTTCCCGCCGAGCCGCTACAGCGTCTGACAGCAGAGAGATGAAGAGCAGAGACTCCTCTGCCTCGCCACCTCTCTCTCTGCCGTGTTAGCGTTAACCCAATTCTCCCTTTTTCTCCTCTTCATCCCCGGTTTTCTCTCTGTGGCGGAGTCTTCCTCGTCTCGCCTCTCTGCACATCAGCAGCTGTTTCACACTTTATTATTTATTCTCACATCTTTGGGTTTTTTTTTTTGCATCAAAGCAAATAAATTTAAAAAATGAGTCTTGATTAAAGGCCTGGCATTCCTTGGAGGAATGCATATCGCCCGCCAGCTTTCAGCCACTCTGCCAGCGAAGCTGAAAACATCTGCAGTCATTTCCAGATGTTTGAGGAACGTTTCCCTCTGATTTCTGATCAGTTTGATTAAAACCCTTCAGGACAACAGAAACGGCACTTCCTGCGAAAACGCCGCGCCGAAGGACTGCAGGCTAAAAGCAGCAAAAGGCTAGCTGAAGATAGAAAAATGGTAGCTAGAAGCAGCTAAAAGCTAAAAGAAGCATTAAATTTAAAGAGATCAGTGTTTTGGAAGGAACTGAAGAGATCTTTGTGTATTTCTATGGGGAAAATGTTTATAAATAAAGATTTCATTTATTGGCCAAGATGGACGCCACGTTAATGTTCTTAATATGACTGAATATAACCACATCATCTGTGGAACCTCAGACCCTGAGGGTCCCAAACCAGACCCCCTCCTCGCTGTGACTGCGCCTCAAGATCCTGTCCAGGAACACCACAAACAGGATCAGAGACTAGGGACAGCCCTGGAGTCCAACCCGCACGGAGAACGAGCTCCACTTTGTGCCTGAATGCAGACAGATCCTGCTTTGGTTCTACAAGAACCCGTACTCCTGCAGAACCCTCCACAGAACGCCTCGGGGAACTCGGTCATAAGCCTCCAGATCTATGAACCCCATGTAGACTGGAGAGTCAGACTCCATGACCCCCTTAGAAACCTCACAGGGATGATCTGGTCCTCTGGTCCACTGGTCCTCTGGTCCACTGGTCCCCTGGTCCTCTGGTACACTGGTCCTCTGGTCCTCTGGTCCACTGGTCCTCTGGTCCTCTGGTCCACTGGTCCTCTGGTCCACTGGTCCCCTGGTCCACTGGTCCACTGGTCCTCTGGTCCCCTGGTCCTCTGGTTCACTGGTCCCCTGGTCCACTGGTCCACTGGTTGTCTGGTCCCCTGGTCCACTGGTCCCCTGGTCCCCTGGTCCCCTGGTCCGCTCCTCCTGGTTTTAGCCGTTTGGGTCGAACCGACAGAAGCATCGTCAGGAAATAATCCAAGATGTTTTTTCAGTGGAAGTTAATTTCAGTCCAGTTTCTCACAGAAACGATGGAGCTTGAACTCGGCTCTGTCTCACGTCGGGTTTGAGCTGTAGTTCATTCATTCTCTCCGGGGGGATTTAAACCTGCGGTCACTTAGACGGCGCTGCAGGGTCCAGATCCATCCGGACCCGACACCAGTCCCACCTGCGTGTCTGCGTTAAATCACAGCACCGAGGTGTCCTTCAAGGCACAGCAGGCCGAGGACAAATGGAGCAATTTCACCGGAGAAAGGAGTTTATTCAGCTCCAGGTTTGTTGACGCTTTCAGCAGAAACGTTGTCCTCGGGCAAAACGACGCCGCGAGGAAGAAAAGGGAGGAGGAGGAGGAGAGTCTGCTTCTCTGTGTTTAATACTCCAAACATTAAATCACTGCTTCCACTGAGCTGCTGGCTTCTAGTTATTCATCTGTAAATATCACCAGATTTGAGAAAAAACTCATTTCCTGTCCTTCTTTTAAAGTTTCCATGTCTGCAGTTTGAATGCTGCTCCCGTCAGTTTATACATCAAAACGTGGATATTTTTTCACTTTCCTCTTCTTTCAGCGAAGCGTTTGAAAACTTCAGGTTTTCTCTCCGACCTGCTGGTTGATCTAAAAGCCGATTTATTTGCTCAACTGAGAGAGACAGAAACAGCCGAAATGTGTTCAGAGCTACAAACAAATTTAGATTCGATGTTTGTCTGAGGTTTACTTTTCTGTCGCCATCCTGCCTCCTCCCCTTCAAAATAAAAAGGTGGGAATCACCGTGGCAACCAGTGACTCAGCAGATTCTGGGTCTCTGTTCTCAGGCCTACATTTCTCCCTCAAACATCCTTTATGACCCTCGACTTTCTGTCGTCTCGAAGTAAACTTTAGTTTAAAGAGAATTAAATAAAAGAACGATCAAAACAGCAAACAGGAAGGTTTCAAACTAGAGTTTTAAAATAAAGCTCATACTCTTCAAAATAAAAGTCTTGCTCTGTCCTAAATGACTGTTAAGCTTTAAATAAGAAAGTTTGTTATGGAAGTCAAACAGATGTTGATGATTCTTGGCAGACGGCTTCAGTTTCATTCAGTTCTCGTCGTTTCATCGGAGTTCCTTTTAAACGCGGTTCAGCGGTCTGGGCGGACGTTTGATTAGCTCTTATTTATCTCCTGAAGCGTCAGATGTAACCTGAGCGAGGAGCGAGGGGAGCTGAAGTCGTTAGGACGATGCTCGGCGCCTCCGAGTCGAGAAACTAATTTTTAGCTCTGCTTAACGCGAGCGATCACCTTTCAAGACGAAACCTCTCATTATCGTTTCTCTTTATTCTTCTTCAGCGGCGTTTCCGGCTGGAGGCTCAGCTCCTGTGGAGGACTCCAGTTCAGACATTTCTCTTGTTTTATCTTTTATGTTCTCGCAGATGACAATCCTGACCTGCGCTGCTGTGATTTCTTCTTTAATTAAGATCCATCCGTCCAGTCGGGTCATCTTTGCACCCAGGAGACAAACTAATCAGACCTCAGCCGAGTCCTTTCGATGAGGAGCAGCGCCCCACCTTATATGTAAGCTAAACCAGCTGGAGACACAAAACTGTGAGGAAATAAACTATTTTGAACTTAGAATCTCACTTTGTCCTTGTTCATTTAAGCCGGTGAAGCTTCTCGGTCGTCCAGGATGCAGGAAAGCTAAAAAAAGGTTAAAAACAGAAACTTCTGGACTTCTGTTCTGTGGAGCTTTCTGCTCAAACAGCAGAGAGGAGTTCTGGCTTTTAAAGCTGAGACGTTCTGTAAGCTGCAGATTAACGCACTCTCTTCACAACAGAAGCTCATAAGGGGCTGTGTTAGCCTGACTGGCCCATCAGTGAGTCAGGCTAACAAAGGCCCTAATAAGCCTCTGTTGTGAGGAGAGTGGGTTAATCTGCAGTTTACAGAACGTCTAATGAGCCTCGGTTGTGAGGAGAGTGGGTTAATCTGCAGTTTACATAACGTCTAATGAGCTTCTGTTGTGAGGAGAGTGAGTTAATCTGCAGCTTACAGAACAGAAGCCCAGTTGTTTTTGTTTTTAACCTTTTTGGATTCGTTCATTTAAGCGACTTTTATACGGACTAACGGACCTCAGGAGAGGGTCGGACCAGTGAGTCCAGCTCAGCTCCTTCTTCTCCACGACAGGCCGGAGCATCGCCCTCACTGCTGCAGATGAATCTTTCAACCATCGAACGTGAAGACGACTCAGAACGTTCTGCCTGTTCCTGAAGGGAACCCTGACCTCAGAGACTCGGAGACGAGTTTTTGAACTGATAAGTTTAAAATATTTCTCTTCTTCTTCTGTAGAACCATTTTCTCGGCCACCTCGGCGGCCGCCCCCACGTTTCTGATTTAATCTCCTGAAGAACACGTTTGAATTAAAAGAAAGGCAGATTTTATTTTGGAACATATAATTTTTAGTCGCTGTTTTCAAAACAAACATTAATTTATTTCTTCACAACAGACTTTAATTTTTGTTCTTTTAAATCAGCGGAAAGTCAAATATTTTATCCCTCAAAGCGATTCTATAATAAAATGTTTCATTGAACAGTTTTCAGTTTTTCGGGTCTCGTCACGACGAATGAGAAGAAAATTTCATTCTGTGATGATTCTGCATTTTTCACAATAAAACAGTTTCCAGCTGCTGCTGATAACAGATAACAGGAAGGATTTAGATGAAGACATTCATAAAATATGAGTTTATGTGGAGCAGCTGCAGCCTAATGGCTTCTCTGTGGAAGACATGGGGACGTTCCTGTTTCAGGCTGGCATCTTCGCTTTATTCTTGTTTCTGTTTTCTCGTAAAACAAAAAGGAATTTAATATTTTCCTTTAAAAAAAGCCTCTGAGGCCGACGGCTTCTCCTAAAGTTTCCAGTTTAATCTGTAAAATCTGAACTTTTTGATGTTTCGACCTGAAGGAGATCCAGAGAAACGTTCCTGATCATCGTGGTCGCCACGGTAACCCCGCATCTCTCACTCCCTCACTGTTCGGGCTATGAAGCAGACTGAAAAGTAAGCCTCACAGAAAGGGTTAAACTCTGAGCTGTAGAGCTCCTAACAGGACCGGGTTTAGAGCTCCAACAGGACCGGGTGGTTTAGAGCTCCAACAGGACCGGGTTTAGAGCTCCAACAGGACCGNCAGGGATTTTCTCCCACACCTCAGACCACTGGAGTATAAGGGGTTACAACCTTTAAAGCTTGGAGGAGATAATAACTCCTAAACAAATGGGTTTTGTAGACCAGTACCTGGCTTATTACCAGTTTTCCTGGCCCTGGTAACCAAACCTCTCAGAGGACAAAGGAAAGGAGCCATCCTTCTTGGGGCTCTGTGCCTCTGGTCCACCAAGCCTTTAGAAGCGTGGAAACACAAATAAGGCTGACAGTGATAACTTCCTAACATCTTATTGGATAATGGTTTGTTTTCTGGTCAGATACTCGTGTATCGACCTACGACTCCGCCTTTTCGCAGGTCTGTGGCGTGTGTGAGGAGGATGTTGGGTTTTTGTTGTTGTTAGATTCTTTGTTACATGCTTTTAACGTGTTGGTCTTCCCACCACCAGGGGACGCTGCAGAAGTTTGTAGATGACCTGTTTGAGACCGTATTCAGCACTGCCCATCGCGGCTCGGCGCTCCCGTTGGCCATTAAATACATGTTTGACTTCTTGGACGAACAGGCCGACAAACGGCAGATTACCGATCCCGACGTCCGGCACACCTGGAAAAGCAACTGGTGAGAGAAAATCAGAGAGGAGCTCTTTGCTGCTGAGGTGCCTGGAAGGATCTGATGTGTTTGTGGTCTGCAGCCTTCCTCTCAGGTTCTGGGTGAACGTCATTAAGAATCCTCAGTTCGTGTTCGACATCCATAAGAGCAGCATCACCGACGCCTGCTTGTCGGTCGTCGCTCAGACCTTCATGGACTCCTGCTCAACGTCCGAACATCGGCTCGGCAAAGACTCACCGTCCAACAAGCTGCTGTACGCTAAAGACATCCCCAACTACAAGAGCTGGGTGGAAAGGTAACCAGCCCAAAAGATGAGGCAACCTGTTTATGAAGAATATCTCCAAGGAAAAAAACGGAATAATCCTTTAAATAAAAATAAAGGAACATAAAATAACTCTTTAGAATAGGGATGGAAAAACATTGGGTTTTATTTGTTTAAACTATTGAGTGAATATTTCTGATCTACGGTCCTTTAAAGAACTGATTAGGTTTGGTTCAGAGGACATGTCCAGGAGCTTCGTCTTCTTCTCAGGCTCAGAAAATCAAGATTTCTGTTGGTGATAAAAGTATCAGCAGCAGAGACTTCAGTAAATATAACTTCAACTTTTCTTATTCTTTTATAAAGATAGACCTGAGTTTTAATGATCAGGCCCCGCCCACAAATCTGAATCTGCGTTATGATTCAGGAAGTTTTTCAGACAATTCATAAATCCAGATGTTTGTCGGTGCGGACTATGAGCTGGTGTTCAAAGCTTCTGATCAGCTGTCCTCCTTCTGCCTGTCCTCCTGACTGTCCTCCACCGTCCTCCCCTGACCTCCACCGTTCTCCCCTGTCCTCCCCGGTCCCGCTGCCCGTCCTCCCCTGTCTTCCCCTGTCCCCCCGCCCGTCCTCCACCGTCCTCCCCTGTACTCCCCTGTCCTCCACCGCTCTCCCGTGTCCTCCACCGCCCTCCCCTGTCCTCCTGACTGTCCTCCCCTGTCCTCTACCGTCCTCCCCTGTCTTCCCCTGTCCCCCTGCTTGTCCTCCCCTGTCCTCCCACCCGTCCTCCACTATCCTCCCCTGTCCTCCCCTGTCCCCCCCCGTCCTCCCGCCCTGTCCTTCAGGTACTACCGGGACATCTCAAAGATGCCCAGCATCAGTGACCAGGACATGGACGCCTACCTGGTGGAGCAATCCCGTCTCCACGGCACCGAGTTTAACACACTGAGCGCGCTCAACGAGCTCTACTTCTACATCAACAAGTACAAGGAAGAGGTGAGGGCGGCCATGTTTCTTGTGTCTGACTGGTGCTGGTGAAAAGGTCGTAGGTCTCAATTCTGGTCTACGGTCTCAGTTCAGGTCTACAGTCTCAGTTCTGGTCTACAGTCTCAGTTCAGGTCTGCAGTCTCAGTTCAGGTCTACAGTCNCAACAGGACCGGGTTTAGAGCTCCAAACAGGACCGGGTGGTTTAGAGCTCCAACAGGACCGGGTTTAGAGCTCCAACAGGACCGGGTTTAGAGCTCCAACAGGACCGGGTTTAGAGCTCCAAACAGGACCAGGTTTAGAGCTCCAACAGGACCGGGTTTAGAGCTCCAAACAGGACCAGGTTTAGAGCTCCAACAAGACCGGGTTTAGAGCTCCAACAGGACCGGGTTTAGAGCTCCAACAGGACGGGAACTCATGGAACATGGACGTGACGGTCCAACCATGGACAGATTGTCTCTCTCTGCTCGTTGCCTGCGGCTCTGCAGAAGACAAACGTCACCTCGTCCCTCTGACCTCACTCTGCTGTCCTCTGATTGAAACAAAGTTTTTATGGTTCCTGTTGTCATTTTTTATGGCCCAGGTTGTGTTTCCTGACACCACGGCTCGGATGGACGGAGTCTCCCGTCACGCCTCCATAAATCCACCTGAATCCGCTCAGCGGAGGGATTTACCTGCAGCTGCACTGATTCAGAGGCTCGATGGAAACAGAGAAAAATGCCTCTTTGCTCAAAGGGAAGCTGGCTGCAGAGATTTTATGTTAAACTGTTTAAAATAGCCGCTCTCACACAGGAGATCGATTGGTGTCGGTTCAAACTGAGCTGTAGTTATTTATGTAAAAAGTTAATTAAACAGGACCCAGTATGGAGCCCTGAGGAACGCCCTGATGAACGATTAAAGCTCCGTCAGTTGTAGCTTCATCAACAGTGAATCCGGAGAGTTTCGGAGGTCTGTGAGACATATATAACTGTCCTTCTGTCCCGAGTGTCCAGCACCTCAGGACAGGACGGGACCGGGTTTAGAGCTCCAACAGGTTTAAAAGCTGTAAGCAGCTTTTTCTCATCCTGACTGAGGTCTGTCCTTCTGTCCTTCTGTCCAGCACCTCAGGACAGGTCAGATCTGTCCCGCAGACCGTGGACCTCCTCCGCCTCAGAGCTGAAAGCTGCTTTCAGTCAAACCTTTGCAGGGATTGTTTCTCTCAGTTATCGGCAATATTTTCCCATAAATCAGCGTTCCCGTCCTGCGGCGCTCCGCGCTGAGGTCACACTTCTTGTTTGCCGGTTCACCTCCCGTCCAATCGCTCCGAAAATAAACGGATTTATCAGACGTGACCGGCAGCCCAAAGCAGACACTCGGGATTCTTCACCGCGTTAAGACTTACAGACACCTCCGCTGATTTAATTAGCGTGCTGCTAATACCTGCGGTTGACAGGAATCTTTTATTAAACAGAACATGACGTTAAACGGCCGCGGTGGTTCAGCACAGGAGGAAGATTCTTCATCTTCAGCAGCTTCTGGGCTGAAAGTGATTTTCTCCCCATCCTGAATCTCGTTACTCTTTCTGCAGGAAGCTCAGGTGGCAGCTGAGGTTGTCAATCAACCATGAGGTCAAGGGTTCGGTCCCCGGCGTCTCCAGGAGATGTTCAGACATGTCTTCTGACGAAAGTCTGAAGCCGGCTTCTCCGCTCTGAATCCTCAAGCACGGAAGGAAAAAACCCCAAGCCGAGCTGTCAGTCAGCCTGAAAGTCTGTTTATTTCAGAGCCAGAGAGACCTGGAGGGACGATCCAGGCGTCCCACTTTCCAGGAACTGTCCCCAGAGAAGACATTTCTGCTGAGGTGTCCTTAAAGAGGGACGAACACGTAGACGACCCGTCCAAATCCAGGAGAGAAGAGGACTGAGGCTGAGGTCTCCTTAAAGAGGGACGGACCCGGAGACGACCCGTCCAAATCCAGGAGAGAAGAGGACTGAGGCTGAGGTCTCCTTAAAGAGGGACGGACCCGGAGACGACCCGTCCAAATCCAGGAGAGAAGAGGACTGAGGCTGAGGTCTCCTTAAAGAGGGACGGACCCGGAGACGACCCGTCCAAATCCAGGAGAGAAGAGGACTGAGGCTGATGTTGTGAAACCTCACTGGTTCGATCCGAGCGTGTGGACGACTCTCAGCGACTACCCCACCAAAACCGACTGACTTCGAGCCATCTGAGTGTTGGCAACGTTCAGCTAGCTGTGGCGACCATCTTGAAAAGGGCTGACTCCAAAAAATAATCAGCTGTAGACGTTTGTCCAGAGATTAATCTCCGGGAGGTTCGTTAAATTACGTCCAGCATTTCATGAGATATTCTGCTAACAGACACACAAACGCTGCCTTTCGAGCAGAGCCGTGTTCCAACTGACTGAAGCATCGTTATAAATAGAACGGTTTTTAATTAAGAGGAGGTCGCGCTCAGAGGAAATGAGCTCGTTAACCTTTGACCTCCTCCCCAGAATCAGCCTTAAATTAGCAGAAATCTGAGGCGGCGGCTTCATTAAGGCGTGAGGTGAGAGAGGGAGCTACGCTGCCCCCTGCTGGCCGGCGATCATGTAGATGCTGCTCCTCCTTCAGCTAACAAACGTCTACCTCTGTGATCATCATGGTACTGAAACAACAAGAATCAAGCTCATTTCCACGCCATGCTGCTCGCTGCGGGGGGGGGGGCCTCCGGGAGATCAGCAGGAGGTAAAAACGTCACTGAGGAAAAGAACGACTCTTTGTCTGAGTTATAAACCCAGATTCAGTGTTTGAAGCTGCTTTGAAAAACTTTTCTCTGTGATGAAAATAATAAAAACATGCTGAGGAGTTTTGCTCTAATGTCCTGTCAGGACTCCCAGCTCAACTTCAGCTTCATGCAGATCATCTTTTAGTGTCTTCTTCTGCAGTTAAAGTCAAATTATTCAGGTTTATTAGATCACCAAACACTTCCCGACTCGCGGGAGGAAACCAAGAACCGTCGGGAACGTTTTCAGGAACCGTCATGAAGGAAGTTCTTGGTTCAGTTCAGGTCCGATAAAGCAGACGAAGTCAGTGCCCGTTTCCTGGTTTCTCGTCTCGGCCGTCGAACAGGTGTTGGTGTTAAATGAAAGACAACGGGCTCATCTGCATGACATGCATTTTTAATCCCTCATTAAAATTCCATCATCATGATTAATTCATGGTGATGGATTGTTTATCGTGTTCATTAGAGGCTCGGTGAGCTTGTAAACAGACGATCTGTGTGTCCAACAAACACACACAGTGGAGTGGGACGGTGAACTGAACTGATTCAGATTCATCCTGAATCTGGCTGATCTGGAATCAGCTGTGCTTCACGCAGACGTTTTTAAGTTGGATTTAACTGGATTCAGTCTGAATCTGTGTTGGTTTGAGTTGGAATATCAGACTTGCCAACTGTCCCGCATTTAGTCCCCCTGTCCCGTGTCCCTCATCACCCTGTGCGGGACAGACAAAAGTCCCGCATTTGGCCCTCACACACCACACTTTGTATTTCTCACGCAAAAACACACGCACACGGCCTTTTTGTCACTTTAACACTATATTTAGCAAGTTTTCTGATCCCTTTAGCATTTTTTTAAAGCGACAAATCTCGTGACTTTGGCGGCTAAATGTGAGAAAGCACTCATTCTGCAGCGTGCCGTAAGCCCCGCCCACTTCCTGCTCATCTGATGACAGAGAGCTAAAGATGGAGAGGCAGAAAGATAAAGATGGAGGCAGGAAAGAAAGCAGGAAGTTCTGTCTGAGCATCAAGCGGAGGCCTGCATCCTCGGTGTGAGTGAGAGGGTGAACGGTTTGTCTCGTTTGTCTCCATGTGTCCCTGTGATGGACTGGAGACATGTCCACGTGTCCCCCCGTCTCTCCCACAGAGACGGCTGGAGACAGACACCAGCTCCCGGAAAGGAGGAGACGAATGGACAAACAGTTTTAACATTTTTGGGTCGTGTTCGAGCTCAGAGGACGACTCTCAGCTACAACCACATCTGTACGTCTCAGTTTAACCCTTTAAGTGTCTGCTCAGGTTGATTAGCTGTGGCGGACATTTTGAATCGGGTCGGCTCCAAAGGTTAACCGGTTATAAATCTACGTCCAGTGATTACCTTCAGAGCGGTGAAATGAAAGCTGTCCAATGGCTGAAGAAATATTTTGCTGACATGAAATGATTGTCTGTCCTTCATTCCTATCCTAAAATATTCAAAGGAAAGTTTGAATATATGGAAAGATTAGAACAGTTAATATCTTACTTGTTGCAGATATGCTTCGTCCTCCTTTCTACTCACATTAGCCCTAAAGTTGTGCTTTTATTTTGTCTTTCTCCCTTCAGATTAAAAGACCTTCTGTTTGCAAAAAAACAGTAAACTTTTCTGCAGACACACGGAAACACGTCTGAAATAAATCAGCGCCACTTTTCATTTGTTCTCCATTAGAGCGCCGCGCTGCACCTGGAAGTATCTGAATAACGAGAAGCTTGATGTTTATGCATGAACTGCTTTCTAGTTTGGTTTAATAAAACTCAATCTGACCTTCTGTGCATCCGAACGTCTTTGTAAGATTTTCAGCAGCTGTGAAAGCGTTTTTTTTTAACCACATGACCCCAGAGGAGCACGCAGAGCGCAGCTTATAATCAGCTGGATTCAGTGGGGGGGGGAGGAACTGCAGTTGTGGCAAAATGCAAAGTTATGCAACACGTTCGAGGTAAACCAAGCAGATGAATCAAACGGCGGCGGACAGCAGAGGCCTGAAGGACTCCCCACGACATGGGGCCTCACGCCGCCTCACATAAAGACAGATTCTTCACACGCTCTGCGGGTCACAGGCAGAACCGTCGCTCCCACTGAGGACCCCGAGGTCCGGATCTCAGTGTTTTATAAAAACATGAATCCAAACAAGGCTTCTGAACGGCGTGGTTCTCTGCGTAGCTCCACCAGTTTCCTGTAGGAGGCGCTGCAACTGTGTGCAGCTGCAGCCAAACTCAATGTCTACGAAGAAGAGCGCAGCTTTGCTAC
>NC_051437.1:28870973-28878874 GCF_001649575.2 Kryptolebias marmoratus
ATTCATAGAAACTAATTCATGTCATTTCAGTGAGTCATCATGGTTGTGCCCTGAGTCCTCTGAGGCTGATCCCCATGGATTTACAAACATATACACATTCAAGTCACTTGTTTTAAATAAATGCTTCTATTTTAATGAAGTTTTGGTCTTCATTGTAACTGATGTGCAGGGAGATAATGAGGGGTTGACCTCTGGCTACGACCCTGTCCACAGGAGCAAAGACTCACCCACACCGATGATGTTGGCCGACAGGAAGTGGCTGCAGGGAACGCTGGCCGTGCTCACGAAGGAGTCCTCGTCTGTGGTCACGGTGGTCCTGGACCTTAGGGACGGGTTTGGGGAGTCGGTCACCATGGCCATCCTGGCCGCCACAGACTCCATGACTGCGGGTGTGAGGCGGTCTGGAGCGGCGACTTCACGCCCTGAGGAACCTGACGGCCTGCAGACAATGGGATCCAGTCCAAGAACCACAAATCCCACTGAGACGTTCCTTTAACTCCGTGGTGGAGTTCCAAAAGGCTTTAAGGTTCTGAGCAGCTGGAGGGGAAGATATCCCATGAAAGATGTTCCAGTGGAAGTCTGGAAGTCTTCAAACCCGATCCCCAGCCCCAGTCCAGAGAAGTCCCTCCATTAGGTCCTCCGCCGGCTGCTGGAGACGAGTCGATCACTTTCCTGCAGGCGGCTCAGCTTATCGACGAGCAACATCCGTCAGGGACCTTCACTCGGTCGTCCTCCTGGTCCAGAACCGAATCACGGGCGGGTCAGAACGGCATGGTTCCAGCTCCTAAAAGACACAGAAATAAAAACCAGAGGCTGTTTTTTCTTCGCTCTGTAGTTTGAAAAGACAAATCTTTCATCTGCCACCATCCTCTGCATGGAGATGAGACTCAAACACCAAGTTTTAGCTGAAAATCGGTGAAATTAGCCGACTTATAACCATGTATGTGTTTGCTAAGATCAAGCAGCTGTGAGATATTTTGCTAACAGACAGACACAAGCAAATAAACAATTAAAACAACGACGCTTTCATCCACAAGAAGGAAAATTAAGGAACAGGACCGAAGGCTTCAGACTGACAACAACTGCAAACAGATCCGAAGGATGTAATGTTAAATACAAGTACTATAGTAAAAGTATTTCCTTGAAACAAAGTTTGAGGTGCATCACTTCGAAACGTCGAGCTGTGGGAATGACACTGATGTGCAGTGAGGGTAGGCAGCAGGCGGAAGAGAGCCTGGAGAGGTGGAGGCACAGTAAGAGGAACGAAGGTCAGCAGAAGACAGAGGAGGACGCTGGGATAGGACAAGATGGAGGCGGACGAGCCATGAAGAAATCAGCTGGGAAAATACACGTTACAGGTAAAAAAATACTACAGCTACCATCTGTTAAAATAGATGTCAAAAAGGCTCATTAGTTAATCTGCATTCACTGAAGCTGCCCGTCGTTTTAAAGTGTTTCTTTTCTTTTCAAATAAACAGACCTAATCAGAAAAGTTCAGTTTCCAACAGAAAACAGAACAAAAGCAGAGAGAAAACACAAAAAGTCCGTCCTCTGGGCTGCCTCAGTCCACATTAAATCACATTCTGTAGAGAGTTTTTACAAAATAAAACCTGGAGGCAGAAGAAGCTGAGGCTGAATATATTCACAGATTCTTACGTCTTAATTCAGCTTCAGGCTCGTTCAGCTCCTTTCTTCCCTCCAACATGAACCTTCTTTGTTTGCCTACCTTTCTGCCTTCATCCCTTCTCAGAGGTTCACCAACAGACGATTAAAGGAACCTGAACACGGTCACTTCTCAGCCAGAAAAGATCCTTTTTTTTAAAAATAAAATGTCCCTGTTGTCTGTGTGGTCCCGCGCTTTGTTACAGACTGAAGGAGAAACGGTGTTTTACTCGTGTGTGGTGGAGGTGTCAGGTGAGGCTGGCTGGGAGACGTGTTGGGAACCGTCTCACAGAAGCTGTCCATGAGCTGCAGGCCTGGACATGTCTCCTGCTAGCATCCAACACACACACACACACACACACACACTTCACCTGGTCACAGACGAAGGTGTGGGTGTTGGGTGAATGACTTCATTTTGGATTTTGACACTGCAGCCATCGCACCGTCTGAAACATTTCAGCTCTTAGTTAAAAAAAAAGAGCTTCAGATGAGCTCAAAGTGATACTGCTAGCTGTTAGTGGCTAGTCTGCTGCTAACAGCTAGCAACAAGATTTTAATACCAAGAACTACATTTCAAGACAAAATAAATGTCATATTTATACAATTTAAGGCGACTTAAATGTCAAACTGAAGTTATTTAAGGTATCGTTGTCACACCGACTTACAGAAACTGAAATAAGGAGAACGGATTGGACAGGGGGACGCAGAGGGACAAGGGACAGGGGACTTTTCTGTCTCATTTATATTTAGATGTGAGAAGATGTCGTCAAAAAATGCAACAAGTCAACATTTACCAAACAAACAAATACAGGCTCATGTTTTAAAAGTTTTAAAAGAAAATTAGTTTTTTTTGGTAACTTTTTGCTAGCTTTAGCTTTAAGCTAGTGCTTTGCTCCTTCCAGCTAGCTTCTACTTCTGTAAACTTGCATTTTTCTCATTTTAGCTAGCCATTTGCTTTAGCTTTTTGCCAGGGTTATGCTCCTTTTAGCTTTAACAACAATAATTTCTCTAGTTTGTGTTTGAAATCTGTCATTTTAAATAAAAAAATGTATTAATGATATTGACAAACAAAAACATTTAGTTGAACACATCACTGCTAGCTGTTTGCTGCTAGTCTGTTAGCAAACAGCTAGCAGCAAAAAGCTAGCTACTCTGTTGGAGCAAGCTGTTTACTGCTAGTCTGTTGCTAACTGTTAGCAAACAGCTAGCTCCAACAGTTAGCTAGCTGTTTGCTGCTAGTCTGTTGCTAACTGTTAGCAAACAGCTAGCCGTTTGCTGCTAGACTGTTGCTAACTGTTAGCAAACAGCTAGCTCCAATAGTTAGCTAGCTGTTTGCTGCTAGTCTGTTGCTAACTGTTAGCAAACAGCTAGCCGTTTGCTGCTAGTCTGTTGCTAACTGTTAGCAAACAGCTAGCTAACTGTTGGAGCTAGCAACCAAAGAAGCAGGTAAAAAACAGATATTGATAAAAATGATTTCTGTATATATAAAATAAAGACAATTTAAATGTAAAATTATTTTACGTATCCTTCTAAATCCTGTAAACTACTCTTGCGTTAGCCACAGAGTTATAACCAGAATTTTTAGCCATTTTGATTCACAACATGTTGTTAAATTAGCTTTAAACAGACGTACTGTAGATCAGTGGTTCCAACTCTGGTCCTGGAGGAACATCATCCTGCAGGTTCTCCTTGTTCTCCTGCTCTTCAGGAGGTCTTCATGTCTGCAGAAGTCTGTGAATCAGCCGTTCAGACCAGGTGAGTCAGAGCAGAGAAACACCTGAAACCTGCAGGATGGTGCTCCTCCAGGTGTCACCAACCAATCAGAATCAGCCCAGCTGGTATAAAAGGACATCCAAGGTACCTAAATTAACATCAAAACTAAAAATAAATTGATCAGATTGTGCAGATCCATAAAAATTATGTTTTGACAGCATTTCATCTTTTAAATTTCCTATTATTGACCAATATTGGATTTTTTTTAAGCATTTAAACAAAATGATTTTCTTTTTCTGACCTGATAACTGTAATAATTACTGTATTCAGACTTAAAATTAGCCTTTTCTATCTGTTTCTTTAATTCAATTTTAAAATGAATAATAGGGACTAATCCTGCAGTCTGTTATGAGTCAGAATGATTGTCACACCCATTTGTTTTAACCATAATTTAAGTTGCAGCTCAGAAAACCAGCAGATTTACTAACAGATGTGGTCAGAAAGCAGACTAAGCTCCATCAGCAATATTTGGTCAATGATTTATTTGTCTGCATTTTTTTTATCCAGACATATTTAGAGGTAGTTCAGGACTGATTTAATGAGAAGCAAGTTAAAGGAAGTGAAAACAAGCGGTTTATTTTTGCATTTATCACCGCTTTGAGGCGGCCATATTGAAGTTTAGAGAATCAGACTTTTCAGTAAAAGGACTTCTTATCTATTCAGCTACAGAATTTTGTTTTTAAAACCGTTTGGATTTACTTCGAGGAGCATTACAGATCATTTATCCAAAGAAGAATTCAAAAATGTCCATTTCTGAGTGTAAATGTAACTCAGAAACTGTAATAAAACCAATAAGAAAAGACCTCAAACCAACCTTTTCAGTCAGAGTTAAACTTCCAGCTTGTTCTCAGGATTTCAAACTGAATCATCTGCGTTTTCTACACTTTTATTTCCTGCTCTGAGATCTAAACAAACTCGACGTTTTAGCTCTGCTGCTCACTGAGACGCATCTGTTGTTGCTCCTGGATGCCGAAAGTGAAAATTTTCATTAACTGCTGCGTCTAAAAGGGAGTTTATGAGGTCAATTGTGAACCATAAAGTAGGGAGCTTAAATATTTTATAGAGCCAAGTAATTAGTGTAGCTTTAGGGAACGTGTTATAGCCTGAAGATTACAGCAAAGATGGAGATAATAATCAAATTATATTGGTTGTAGAGCGCTCTGGAATGACAAAACATTGTAGAATATCTACTAATTAATGTAGCTTTTGTTCTGCAAAAGTCTCATCAGCATTAGAGGGAAAACGCTGCCTGTAGTCATCATTTCCAGGAAGTTTTCCTGCAGAAAACGGCCCCCGCGCTGCTGTCACGTGGAGGGCAGTGACATTAAACCCTCCTGTTCGCTCGGATCGGGACAAGCTGCAGCACGGCCGGGCGCTTAACCCCCGTCTCCCAACGCCAGCCCACGGCGAGGAGAGACGGGTCCTCAGATCAGTCTGACACGACGCTCGGCCCGCTGGTATCGGTCCAATCACAGCATCTTTAAAAACATGAGGCCTGAAATGATGAAACCGTGTTGCCAGATGTTGAGTCAGTCGTGTTCGGTGCCCTGCAGTGTTTCGGCTCGTAGTTCAGACTGTCGAGTCCTGTTTTTACTCACTCACCGTCTCCCTGAGCTGCCTGTCGGAGAAGGATGAGTAAGAGGCAAGTGTGGACAAAAACACGGGATATAAGACACAATCAGCCCTTTATTCAAAAAGCTGCTTTCAGAGGAAACGTCTTTAAATAGTTGGATGATTTCTAGAGACTTCACGAGGAGCACTTCTTCCAAATCCCACCCGACGGCTCAACAAGCAGCGAGGTCCTTTCAGGGCGTTTTCAAGAGTGCAATTAGCAACAAACAGGAGGACGACACTTTATCATTATTGTGGGATTAAATGCTGAAAGGGGCGACCTGCCAAAGGGGGGCAAACGTTTCAGGTGTTTATTTACGGTTAGAAACATTTTCACTAAACCACGACAAACATGGAAGCAGAACAAAGAACCGGACCTTCAGCTGACAGATCTTTGGGAACCACCTGGTTGGAGCTAAAATCCTATTTTCTGTTAAACTGTGTTAATCTTCGGCATTTTTCCATCAATTCAACGAAAGAAACAGGAAAAAACTGTCTTTGTGACAGGCGGCTGGAACCAAGGAGCCTAAAGATCCAACTTATCTGGTTCTTATGAGTCTGGCACGTCCCTTGAGTTCAGGAGGGCTCCTAAAATAAAATTTTCTGCGTTTCACCCGAGCAGACCGTAGATTAATCGCTCCACAGAGCGGACAACTGGAGCTTGTATCTCTGAATGAATGCGTGCACGAAGGGTCGTGGATGCAGAGATGAAGGCTTGCACGGATTTAAAACACACACACGTGAAGGACTGCGGGAACCTTTTTGTACCCAGTATGAAACGTCAGAGAGGTGACATTCCACGTCCCAAGAGCCAGCTTCTGTAGCCAAAGATCAGACCGCCAAGGTCCCCGCCTTCGGCCACCACCCATCCGACCCCTTTGGCCCCTCCCACAGGTGGTGAGCCCATGGGAAGGGGGACCCATGTGACCTCTTCGGGCTGTGCCCGGCCGGCCACCAGGCGCTCGCCAACGTGCCCCGCCTCCAGGCCTGGCTCCAGAGTGGGGCCCCTGTGACTCGTGTCCGGGTGAGGGAACACTGTGTCCAATATTGTGACTCATCATAGGGGGTCTTTGGGCTGCACTTTGTCTGATCCCTCACCCAGGACCTGTTTGCCTTGGGTGACCCTACCAGAGGCATGAAGCCCTGACAGCATAGCTCCCAGGATCATTGGGACACTCAAACCCCTCCACCACGCTCAGGGAGGGGCTGCCACCTTACCGCTGCTCCTCCACGTTGAGAGGAGCCAGTTGAGGTGGCTCGGGCATCTGGTGAGGACGTCTCCCTGGTGACGTCCCACCGGGAGGAGGCCCAGAGGAAGACCCAGGACACGGTGGAGGGACTGGGAACGCCTTGGGGTTCCCCTGGAGGAGCTGGCCCAAGTGGCTGGGGAGAGGGAAGTCTGGGTCTCCCTGCTTAGGCTGCTGCCCCCGCGACCCGACCCCGGATCAGAGGAAGAGGATGGATGGATGGATGGATGGATGGATGGATGGATGGATGGATGGATGGATGGATGGATGGATGGATGGATGGATGGATGGATGGATGGATGGATGGATGGATGGATGGATGGATGGATGGATGGTGTGTTACAGCAAAATGTTCAAAGAAAACCTTTAAAAAGACGTTCAGAAGCTCTGGTGAAGATCACTTTCGGAGGACAGGAACGTCTGTCTGCGTCGAAGCGAAACGTAACCGTTTGTTTGACATGAAGGAGGATTCTACATGTTTGTTTCTAACGTGCAGCAGCGTCAGCCGAGCTTTTATTCCCCTCAGAGTAAATCCACTCAGATCAGCGGCGGCGTCCCTGCGGGCGGCGCCGTCTTCTGTCTTCCATCCAGGTGAGGTGCTCGGTTTCAGCCTGAGCTGAAAGCGGCTGAAAACCGAGCACCCGGCTGAAGAAAAAGGAAAAGGGACGGGGACCACACCGACGCTCGGAGGACTCGCAGACAGAAGGATTCACCGAGACAAAGAACAGAAGGTGGAAAGGTGAGCTGCTCGGCATCTCCACCCGACGGGATCTGGAATTGAGTCAGCGGTTTCTGCAGAAACGCTGAAGCCCAACAGGAAGTCAAAATCCAAACCGACGAAATGATCTGTTTGGATGCAGAAAACTGCAGAAGAAGAGTAAAGGGGTCAAATCGGCGGTTCGCCGCGTTCGCCGTGGTAACCACACACCCGTCTGTCACTCCCTGACGCCAGGCAGACTGAAACACGGAGCAGAAAGTGACCCTCAAACGGCCCGAGAGCTACAAGTGGAGCTGAAGATCCTCCTGAGAGCCCGTCAGGAGGATCTGAAGATCTGAAGATCTGAGGTCCAGAGGACCCGGGAGCGAGGACCTGGCTCTGATCTGAGAGGACACCATGAGGCTGGAGACACCGTGTGGTGCCGGGCTGCTAAAGAAGCTAAAACCGCTTCGTTAAAGCTAAAAAAAAAGATGCCGAACAGAGACTAAACTCTGTAAACATGAGCTGAAGTATCAACAGAAGCTAAAATGCTAAAAACAGATGTTTGTATTAACAAAACTACTAAAACAAGCTAATCTGGAGGGACCTGAAGAGACCTGAGGGGACCTGAGGGGACCTGATGGGATCTGAGGAGACCTGATGGGATCTGAGGAGACCTGAGGGGACCTGAGGAGACCTGAGGGGACCTGAAGAGACCTGAGGGGACCTGAGGGGACCTGATGGGATCTGAGGAGACCTGATGGGATCTGAGGAGACCTGAGGGGACCTGATGGGACCTGAGGGGACCTGATGGGACCTGAGGGGACCTGATGGGATCTGAGGAGACCTGAGGGGACCTGAGGAGACCTGAGGGGACCTGAGGGGACCTGATGGGATCTGAGGAGACCTGA
>NC_051437.1:28879984-28894586 GCF_001649575.2 Kryptolebias marmoratus
ACCTGAGGGGACCTGAAGGGACCTGAAGGGACCTGAGGGGGCCTAATGGGATCTGAGGAGACCTGATGGGATCTGAGGAGACCTGAGGGGACCTGAGGAGACCTGAGGGGACCTGAAGGGACCTGAGGGAACCTGGAGGGACCTGAGGGGACCTGAGGAGACCTGAGGGGACCTGATGGGATCTGAGGGGACCTGATGGGATCTGAGGAGACCTGAGGGAACCTGAGGGGACCTGAGGAGACCTGAGGGGACCTGAAGGGACCTGAAGGGACCTGAGGGGGCCTGATGGGATCTGAGGAGACCTGATGGGATCTGAGGAGACCTGAGGGGATCTGAGGGGACCTGATGGGATCTGAGGAGACCTGAGGGAACCTGATGGGATCTGAGGAGACCTGAAGGGACCTGAGGGGACCTGAGGAGACCTGAGGGGGCCTGAAGGGACCTGAGGGAACCTGGAGGGACCTGAAAGGAATCTGATGGGATCTAAAGGGACCTGAAGGGACCTGAGGGGACCTGCAGAGACCCAAAGGGACCTCAGGGGACCTGATGGGACCTGAAGGGACCTGGAGGGGACCTGAGGGGACCTGAGGGGGCCTGAAGGGACCTGAGGGAACCTGGAGGGACCTGAAAGGAATCTGATGGGACCTGCAGAGACCTGAAAGGACCTGAGGGGACCTGTGTTGTGGGAGGGTTCCTTTGTTTGAGTCCAGGATTAGTTCTGGGGGTTCTTCTCTGGCTGCCAGCGGCGGCGCCGCCCAGCAGCTCTGACATTCAACAACTAATCTCCAAACACAAAACAAGCGGAGGAACGATTAACGAGTCTGAGGAGTGGAGGAACGGCTGCAGGTTCAGACACGACGGTTCCTCTCCTCTGAGGGCAGCAGCAGAAGAAGAGACAGGTCCTCTGACCTGTTCAGAGCTGCAGGTTCTTCTTCTTCTTTCACGTCACTTCCTGTTCGCGCTGCGTCCGTCTGCTTCAGACCGAGGAAGGAAATCATAACCGACCTGAAAGGAGCTCGGAGGTTGCTGCTCGCCAAAACATCCGATAAGCAGCAGGGGCGAGGCTGAGGGAACTAGGGGTGTGCAGGGTGCTGCAGCGTGTAGGAGTTATGGACGTATTGATAGACAAAGTGTCCCCACCTCCTCTTGTTATTAGGAACTGAAGCCAGGAGCTGCCATGTTGTTTTTTTGGAACCAGAGTTTGAACGGCAGCAACACATAGCTTTAAGCCCCGCCTACTTCCCCTCAAACAATCATGGCGTCAGACGAGCTTTTAAGCCTCTAATTATAGCCTAACATGTTAGAGAAAAGAATATTTGAGGAAACAGAGAAAACATCCGAGGTGAATTTTTATTTTCTTTTTGTTTCGCCGACAGGAAGGTCCTGTTTGTTTACGCCGAGGGGGCGGGGCTTAAAACATGGAGGACTGGTCTGAGTTCAGTTTTCAGGCTGATGTCAGAAGTCTTCACTGCTTCTGGTCCAAAAACTGTTTTTATGAGCCGTGCACAGATTTCAGAGTTTTTGTCGGGTCTTCGTCTGTCAGATGATAAAGTCAGAGAGTTTCTCACTTCACAGATCTGGTGTTTGAGTATTTTTATAAGAGTTAAGAGTTTTACAATCTGTCTCTCCGACATTCACACGGTGAGCGAAGCTGAACGGATCTGGAGGGACTTTAGCTGCTCTTCAGGAACAAACGTTTCTTTTCTGGGAATGTTTCCCTTCGATTTAAACTGATAACCAGAGCAGAAAACTGACCAGGCCGGGTGTACAAAGAAGCCACGGCGCTCCTGTCCTCTGGTGTCTCCTTCTCCTCAGGCGTCCCTGTTTGTTTCCTCTCACTGCCTCATAAAAGTCACCTGATCCGATTCCTGTCCTCTGACTTGAACAGAAACAGGTACGCTCTTGTCCTAAAATCACTTAAACAGATACTTAGATTCAGCCCGGGGCTGGAAGGGGTTTACCGTTCTGTCAGCGCGGGGTGATGTATGACTTTCCTGTCCCCAGGTGAGGAAATCAGGGGCCTAATGGAACATTATTACTCAAAATGCAGGGTTAGGCGTGTTAATTTATGTGTCTGCATCAACCGCACGGAGGCAGGATCGTCAGCTTCCCTTCAAACCGATCAGTGTCACGTTCGTAGGAGTTAGTCGAGGCAGAAAAAAAGGAAAATATTTGAAAGTTAAAGATTTTCCTTAAAGGTAAACATACTGTCTGCTGTCCAGCACGCTGAAGTTTCAAACAGAGACACTGCGAGACTCTCAGCTATGACCACAACAAATTTTAGCTCAAAGTCTTTAAAACTGACCGAGCTGTAGGCATTTTTGTGTTTTATAACATCGATTAGCTGCGGCAGCCATCTTAAATCAGCTTGGCTCCAAAACTTAATGAGCTGTAGATGTTCCACCAGTGGTCATTTCCTGAAAGTTTCATTAAAATCTGTATGGTTGTTTACAAGATATTTTGCTAACAGACAGACAATTACAAGGCAATCATTAATAAAAACTAAAATGTGACTCAGATATGACCCGGATGTGTCCCAGATGTGACCTGATTCAAGATGGCCGCCACAGCTAACTCAGTTTTACAAACATTCAGGGTGGTAGTAGCTGAGAGTGCTAACAGATTTATGATGAAAACAAGGCGGGCGATATGCAAAAACCACCAGTTTAATCTTGATTTTCATATAAATCTTGAGTTCAGGGTAACATTTTAAGGCTTTGCTTCATTTGTTGAAGAGCTGAGACAGAAATCTGGAGGACAGAGTCTCGATCTTCACCTGTTTCCGTGCAGCTGACCTCCGCTCACAGCTTCAGAGTAAAACCTGCAGCGGATGAGTCAGCTCCGTGCGTGTCCTCGTCAGAAACACTTCCAGCTGCCGCTTCAAGCTCCTTCAAACCTTCCAGACCCAGAAGCCCCGAAGCGTCAGCCGCAGGGACGTCCCACGTACCTGAACACCAGGAGCCGAGTCGGTGTCTTCACCTGTGAGATCCCAGGCTGCCCCCGAGCGCTCCGACTCCTTCCACCTTCCCTCTGCAGCCGCCAGCAGAGAAGGAGGAGCTCGTCCAATAAAGGAGGAGCTCCGGAGCTCCTCCCCTCACCTGGAGAACAAAGTTCAGCTTCCTGGTGCGAGGGCCGGGAGGGCCGGGAGCGGCGGCAGTAACAGGATCGCAGCGGGTCTGTGGTGGGATGGAGGGAAGAATCCACCCCGCTGGCTCAGGGAGCAGCTCTGAAGAGACAAAGGAACCGGTTCTGCAACTTTCCCGGCAGATCACAGCCGCCGGGCCTCCGCTGGGAAGAACCGCATGAATGAATGACCCACTTCCAGCTCCTCCGGGCCGGATCTACCTTTTTCACCTCCCTGTGAACTCCTTCACTTCCTGTTACAGACCATCCAGCTGCAGCAGTTACAACTGAGGCTACAGAACACACCTGAACCTGATCTGAACCCAATCTGAACCTGATCTGAACCTGGTCTGAACCTGATCTGAACCCAATCTGAACTCGATCTGAACCTGATCTGAACCCAATCTGAACTCGATCTGAACCTGATCTGAACTCGATCTGAATCTGATCTGAACTCGATCTGAATCTGATCTGAACTCAATCTGAACCTGATCTGAACCCAATCTGAACCTGATCTGAACTCGATCTGAACTTGATTTGAACTTGATCTGAACCCAATGTGAGGAGGACATGCAGCCAACAATGCTAACATAAAATCATCTAAATAAACCATTTACTGCTTTTATTTTTTAAATAAATAACTGTTTAATGCTAAAGTAACAATGGGTTCAGGATTCCTTCAAACAGCTGATAAAGTTTTAAGTTTAATGAACTAATGTAAAGCTTCATTCAGCTGTTCCTCTGAGAGTTTCTCCCTGATTCTCCAAACTGAGATCGCTCTGACTGCTTTCTACACTATATTTTATATTATTTGTAAGAGCACAATTTCCTCTAAGGGTGGTTAGGAGTTTGTTTATTTAAGTTAAACTTTTATTGTTATAGTTTGTGAAATAAAATAAAAAACATCGGCCATCAGCTGGTTTTTAAAGTCTCATTTCAGTCGACCTCAGGTTAGATACTGACTACTCATAACTGCTCCACACAGCCCCGCTTCAAAAATCCAAATATATCCAAATGTCACAGAAACGTTACGACCAAATTAAACGGTTTCCAGACGGATTCCTGACGATTTTAAATATTTTTTTTATGCTCTTTTAATCAACATCAGATCTTCTCTCTGAAGCAGAAACCTCTCAGCTGTGAATCCTCGGATCAGAGATCCCAGATGGGACTTCCTCCCTGAAACTCCCTGAAAGTGGGGGCAGATCTGTGAGAATCTCCAGCTTCTCTCTGTTTCCTTGCAGATCTGCGCTCAGACTGCAGCTCCTGTTTGAAGTCAGGATTGATTTTCTTTTAACGTGACGAGGCTGGAGCTCTCAGTCTGAGCCCACTGAAGGAATAAGAAATGTTTCTGCTTCGGGCTGAGAGAAAAGGAGAAAGGTTGAGACCTGAGCAGCAGAAGGTTGTTTATCGGAGGAACGGCTGCAGGACACTTCCTGGATGAATCTAACGAGACGGAAAGAAAGTCTCTGAACATCTCAGTCTTTACGCCTTAAAGGAGAACAACAAAAAAACACAAAAAGGATAAAAATAATCCTTTTGGATGGACTTCAGAAACAAATCAGAGTCTGTAATTTTTTTTGCTGCAGCAGATAAAGTCTGCTTTAAAAAATAAAATACTTAATTTAAAGTCAGACAATCTTTTGTTATCTTTCTGCACGTTTTATAAAGTGGAAACACAGGATTTTAAAATCTAATTATTCAGATGGTAAAAAAACTACAACTGCTTGACCAAAGTTTTTTACAGTTTAGTCAAACTAGATGTTAAAACACAACAAAAATAAGCAATAAAATATAAGAGACATTAAAAGAACTAACCTAAAATAAAATAAAACAGGAACAGAACCGGCTGTGTTTGGTTTTTATACTCGGCTCAAATCAAAAGGAAACACGAGTCTTTGGCAGACAATAAAGAAAAGAATAAAAGAATGGACTAGAATAGAATAATCCTTCACTTGTGTTTCACTGGGGAAGTCCCAGAGTATCAACAGAAAGGAGGCAAACAGAAACTCACTGAAAATAAAACATAAAGAAAGAAATAAAAACGTGTCCAAGCAGATCCTGAAATAAACAAGGATTGAGATGAAGTGAAGTGAACTAAATGTGCTTTTAATCTGTGAAAAAACAGGTTAAATCCTGACATTTAATAACAGCTATTAAATAAACAAACAGTCAGAGGTCGTATTAAGCTCCCAGGAGGATTAATGAAACTGCAGGGTCTGTTTGTTGTTGTAGTTCCGCCGTTTGTCCAGCAGATGGCGGCGGCGCTCTTTTCAAACGCAGAAGAAGAAGAAGGAACCCGGAAGTGCCGATTTACAAACTTTATCGGTTCTTTTTGTTTCTTCTGTTGGAGTCGTGTCTTCTTTAAAAAATAAAAAAAGTCTCCTCCACGGCGGGTTCAATGTCTCCGGAAGCTGTCAGCGGTTCTGTTTGAGGTGAAAAATGCCGCTCGGTCCTGCGAACCAGGCCCAGCTGGTCCGGTCCAGCCAGAAGGACGAATATTACCGAACCTTCCTGAGGAACAGAACCAACGAGGCGTTTCAGACAGCAGCAGGTCAGAACTCAGCTTTCATGCTTCAATAAATGTTGAATTTATCAGAGTTTGCTTCAGTTTCCTGTTTTACAAAAACATCAGAACCTCCTCCAGCAGCAGAACCTGCTTCCAGCTCCTGACCCAGAAACTGGGTCCAGCTCCTGACCCATCAGAACCTCCTCCAGCAGCAGAACTCTCAGTGGGTTCCTGGTTGTGGCCCACTCTTCTTTCCAGCGTTGCTTCAGCTCTCTGAGGTTCTGGTTCTGGCTTGTTTTGTTGTAGATTAGCTGCTCTGTTTGTCGGACAGATGGCCTCACATCTGACTCCAGAATCAGCCCAAACCATCATCCCTCCACCACCGTGCTGACAGCTGCAGTGCATTCTGGGTAAACATCTGTCCTCTGGTTCTGGTTCTGGTTCAGAAGTCTTCTGGTTCCTTCAAGTCGAGCTGCCATGTTGTTTTTAGAGAGAAGAGGCTTTAACCTTTGACCTGTTGACTGAGGCCTGTAGAGCCTGAGATGGAGCTCATTGCACGGTCTGACCTTCTGGGTGAAGATCAGCAGCTGTCTTAAATGTCTCCTCTCTGTGTAGAACAATGGACTCCAGATGACCTTTGACCCGTCCCAGATTGATGGTCTGAGGTCATTGCTGATGTCTTCCCGCCCTGGCGTTGTGCTAACACACACCTGTAGCTCCGGAGCAGCAGAACCTCCTGATCCAGAACCTCTGAGGCTGGAACCAGTTCTCGGCTCACGTCTCATTTCGGTTTAATAACATCCTGATGGAATCTGTCGAGTTCAGATCTGGACGTTTTTCTCCTCCTTCAGGCTCCAAACGCTGGCTGGACTGGAGGAGGGAGATCGAGCTGCTGTCTGACCTCACCTACTTCTCCCTGACGACCCTCTCAGGTGACGCTCAGACACTCGGAGGTGAAGCTTCATGGGAACGCCGCAGAGGTCTTCAGTTTCTGGTTCTGGTTCTCCGCAGGTCTTCAGACCCTGGGGGAGGAGTACGTCAGCATCGTCCAGGTGGACCCGACCGGACGCCGGATCCCGTCTCGGCTCAGACGGGTCGTCTTCGTCCTCCTCCACACCTTCCTGCCCTACCTCCTGGAGAAGGTCCTGATGTGTCTGGAGAACGAGCTGGAGGGCGACCCGGAGAGCCGCGGCGGCGTCAGCAGGCGCCAGGCGGCGGCGGGGGGGTGGAGCCTGGAGCGTTGGCTCAGGAGGCGGGTCCAGAGCGCGGTGGCTCTGCTGACGGAGCCTCAGAGGAGGGCGTGTCAGCCGGCGGTGTTCGTGCTCCAGCAGGGCGTGGCGCTCCTGCACCGACTCCACGTGGCGACATTTTACATCAGCAGCTCGTTTTACCACCTGTCCAAGAGGGCGGCCGGCATCGAATACGTGAGTCCAACAGGAAATAAACACAAGTAAACTCATAAAACACGCTCTGAGGTTCTTAAATCCGTCTCCGATCGTTTCTGTGACCCGTCAGCTGCGAGTCATCGGGCCAAGCGGCGACGACTCGTCCATCCGGCACAGCTACAGGCTGCTGGGCGCCGTGTCCCTCCTCCAGCTGCTCATCGCCGTCACGCTGCAGCTCCACAGCTTCAGACAGAGACGGAGAGCCCGGCACGAGTGGAAGCTCTACCGGAACCTCAGGTACTCGACCGGAACCCGTCCAGCTTCAGGTCAGAACCGAGTCAGAACCGGGTCTGTGTTTCCAACCGATGTGTGTGATTTCAGTCCTCCGCGCTCGGGGAGCTCCAACCCCCGAGCTGCTCGCTGCATCCTGTGCCTGGAGGCGAGGAGGAACTCCACCTGCACCCCCTGTGGACACCTGTTCTGCTGGGAGTGCATCACCGAGTGGTGCAACACCAAGGTCAGAGTCCAGAACCTCAGATCCGGACTTCCTGTTCCACCACACGGTGTTCAGTTTAAGGATTCTAACTTTTCTAAAAACATCCTCCATCGTGATTAAAGTTATTAAATCTGCAGAGAGGCCTTTCTGGTCTTTCTTAACACCTCATTAATCACATTTTCAGCTTCATCCGAGCTGTAAGCTCAGCATGAATCCAGGTTCTGTGGATGAGCTGGACTCAGGTGTTTCTCTGCTCTTTGTGTCGGACCTCTGCAGGCCGAGTGCCCGCTGTGCCGGGAGAAGTTTCCGCCTCACAGACTCGTGTTTTTAAGGAACTACAGCTGAAAGAACCAAGCCGGACAGCTGGACCCGCCAGCCTCCTTCAGGGATTTATCGTCTCAAAGAGATTCAGAAGTTTCAGGATTGTATCAGTCGGACCTGCGACTCGTTAACACTTTATTATTAAAGTCCTGCAGACGGGTCACTCATGGAAGGCGCTTCAGGAGTCAAAATTAATTCCAACATTTCACAAACTAAATGTTTGATTTCTGCTTCGGTTGGTGAAATAAATAAATGTGAACATTAAAGTTTATTTCTGTCCAGTTTGTCCCACATGTGAGACCTGTACCTGTGCAGGTAACAACATGGCCTCCTTAGGTTAGCACGTTGCTACGCTAACAGGAACAGAAGACTGACTCCTCCTCCCCTTTGAACCTTCACGAAGCTTCAGGTTCAACCATAAACGCCAACTTTTATTTAATTTCCTGCTGATTTATAAAAGAATCTTTCAGTCGAGACGAGTCGATGCAGCAGCAGCGTTTATCTGCTCACATTTTCTTTCTTTCTGAACCTCCAGCTTCGTCTGGACGCCCTGCGGACCCCGAGCAGATGCTCCTTAACGAGGCGTCGGCAGCGAACAAATGAGTTAACGGCGTTCCCGGGTCTCCTGGTGGCCCGGACTACCTGCCGCCTCCGAGGAGCGGCGGCTCATCTGATCCCAGATCTGCTCTGCCGGCAGCAGGTTTCCTTCCTCCTCGGAGGATTCACGGAAGCTGTTGATCCTCGGAGCTGCGGAGGGAAAATCACGGATCCTCCTCCTGATTTCTGCTTTTTGCTGGAGGAAGGCACCAAAGAAACGACATAAATCTGTCATTTTTTTTCCTCTCTTTCTCAATGGTTTTCGTTCAGTCGGGTAATTTTGAGCCGTTAACTCGTCTCCAACAGTCGGACAGAAACGCGGAGCAAAAGTTGAGCCTCAAACAAACAGTTACTGTGTGGAAACCGGAGGTCCTGTGAGAAGTGATGAACAAATGACACAGAGCTTCACGTGTCTTTGGTTCGAAACGTTAGTTCAGAGATCAGGGGGGTCCAGGTCCAGGTCCAGGTGGACCTCCGTCCTGCAGGTTTTAGATGTTTTTCTGCTCCTCAGGTTGGGTTAATCACTCAGTCATCAGATCAGGTGAGTCAGAGCAGAGAGACCCCTGAAACCTGCAGGACGGTGGTCCTCCAGGACCAGGACCCCAGGGGTCTGGATGAGGGTCAGCGCTGCAATCCTGTAAACCTGAAGCTGCTGTAAAACTCAACTCTGTCATCCATATTTATTCTTTAATCCGATGTGGGCGATTCTCTGCTTCTTAGGATTTTAAATAAAATAAATTAAAATGTCCGACTCCTTTGAATTAAAGAAATAGTTGCAGTATTTGTCTTCTAACAAGCTTAAATTTCATTTTAAAAAGTAACGATGATGTAATCGTTGGTTTAAATGAACAGAAACATTAGATCTGTCAGAGCTTCCTTTGGCCACCAGGTGGTGCTGTTCCTGACCTGAAGCCTCAAAAGATTTGAATCGATTAGAAGAGCCTCTGGTTTACACCGTTTCCCCCCTGAAGGGGCGGAGCCAGTTTGAAGAGAAGGAAGTGACAACCCGACAGAAAACTGCTTCCTGCTCCGATTAGCGGTTAGCTGAGATCCCTCTGACCGCTATCTGCTGCAGGTGAGACACTGACTGATCATAAAGAATGCATCCCATCAGGTTGACCCCAAAGAAGACACGAGGACACGTTAAGTGCAGAGTAATTCATTGTCAACCAGCGTTAAAACGAAACAGCCACACGTTAGCGAGCGAGCAGTGGTTTAAATAACCCAAACCCCACCAGACAGCTCCGTTTGGTTCCAAAGCACTTTAAAATGCAAAAATAAACGGATACATAAATAAAAAGCTCCACTGCATGCTTTAATAAAACCTGGAAGGACGCGCCGCCTCTGCCGGGCGGGAGGAAGGACTCGTTAAGATCGTTGAACCTGCTGGTGGCGTCGGGCAGAAACGGGCTTCCAGAGTTATTTACATCATACCGAACGTGTCGAAAAGAGGAAAAATAAAAAGGTTTCTGGTCCAGGCTTCATTTACAACACTTTCAAACTAAAAGAAGAAGAAGAATAAAAAGAGTTCGTTTACATTCATGTCAGGCGACAGCATCTCGGATCGTGTTCAGCGCCGTGGATCTCAGCTGCTGCAGCTCAACGTTTAAACATCTCAGAAAGAACCGGACCCGTGCTTCAGTAACAGGAACCTGTAACAGAACCGAACCACAGGCTCGAGCTCCTTTTTCCTACTTTGGATTAAAAACTCATTTTTATAAACTTGGGTTCCTTATTTATCAGCTTCGTGTCGAAACGTTTAAACTGAAAATTAAATCTTTAATCGTCTCTAAACATCAAACTGAAACTAATTATTTAGATCGATTTAAAGTCCAAATGAAGGGATTTATTATCTGGGTTAGACTTCACTCAGACTTTAAAGGAACAGTCCTGAAAGTTTCCTGCTTGGTTTAAAAAATTTAAATAAAAGCTGAACTAATCATTAATTAAAACAAAAACAAGCTGCAGCCCCAAACCCGAACCCAAGGTGCTGGAAATTCACGCTTCGCTCCGAAAACGTAACAAGAATCGCGTCCGTTCCACAAAAAAAATGCATAATTCTCCTATTTTCAGGCGCGTCGGAGATCAAACCGTGCAAATCTCGAGTAGAAAGTGGAAGTTAGAAAAAGAGGAAGATCGAGCGGAGAAGACGTCTTTGGTTGGGTCACATTAAGAGGAGGAAACCGAATCCCTGAAGAGCACCTGTTCACCTCGAAGTGACGGCTTAATGCAAAGTTTGACTCCAGGACAGGAGGAAGAGGAGGAGGAGGAGGAGGAGGAGGAGGAGCCCTTAGTGGATCCAACAGAGGGAATGTAGAGTGGTGCGAGTTATCTGAAGGATCCCGTCGGTCCCGGAGCAGGAAGTGGACAGGTACCTTCAGAGGCTTTAAACCAGGTGAAAGCAGCAGGTTCCTATAGATGAAGACGAGCCGCTCAGATAACTGAAGTCTCCTCGAACAGCAGCAGGTCGGACGGCTCATTTCCTGAAAAGAAGGGTTGAAAGCAGCCGGGCGGCGCTCATCTCTTCCCCGACTTCATGTAGGACGGGATGGCGCCACGCGCCGTCAGGCCCTCGAAGCGTTTGTAGGTGTAGTTGATGAAGACCCAGTCCTTGTTCTTCAGGTCCGCCTCCGTCTGATTGGACACCTGGGTGGCTGCAGAGACAGAGAGACAGCGGCGTCAGCGGACACGCGGGGGACGGGGGAAACCTGCTGGGCGATGGCCGGAAGCGGGAGGCGTACTTGTGGGTGTGAGGATGTCCGAGTCGGGGAACTCGTCGAAGTTGGACGTGTCGTCGATGCTTTTGATGTTGATGGGGATGGCAGCCGGCCTCTCTCTGCACAAAACAACAAAAAACACACTTTTTATTCAGTAACACAATAAAAGCAACACTTTGATTTCTGCTCCACAGTCAGAAACATCCGTAACGTTTCAGATCGTTGCTCATCTTCTTCTGTGGTAACAAGCAGGAAATTTAAAGCAGGTCTGTGAAGCTGACGACTCCCCGCTGGAGACAGAAACAACGTTCTCACTCCGAGTCATGCCTGCTGACGTCTCCTAAATGTCACCAAACTCCTCACAGCTGACACAAGTCTGAATTTCTGACCCCCGCAGCGGCGGATCCACGGTCACAGGAACGCTGGGACGTAAAAACGGGACGTGGAGCGACATCCGGCTCGTATCGTTCTCTCTAATTCAGATTCACGGGTCGCCAGCCCCTCACGGAAACATCTTTCTGACTCTCAGAAACTAAACTGAGACAAGTTTCGGGTGCTGCAACAACGACGAGTGTTTCCAGAGTAATGCCCCTTTTCCACCGGCTCTAAAGGTCCTGGCTCCTCTCTACTCGGCTCGCTTTGAGCGTGTTTCCACCGGCATTTGTTCGAGGCCGGTTCCTGCTTCAGAGTCGGGCCAGCTGGGCCGGCCCTGCTTTGTGGGCGGCGCAAGCTTAGCTCCTGTTCACTCATTGGTCGTGGGTGTGGCCAGATGCGAGCATAAAGAGTGAAGGCAGTAATATAAACAACAGCGTTAGCTTACCCTGCAACGTTTCTGCCGTCTGTCCCCCAGCTGAAGGCCTGTAAAGCCTGAAATCTCCGGCTGATAACAGCTGTCCTACTCCGCGCAACAATCGCAGCGTCCAGAGCATTTCTTCCACTGCGCCTCTCTTCCTGAAGTCTCAGGAGAATCCCCAGAAGTTTAAAAAACAGCAACAACACAGGGCCAACGTTGTCCGTAGCGCTTCTGTTGTTTACACAACTTGCTGTAAGTTTCGGTAGCACACACCCCCCGCGCCACGGCCCCGCCCCCCGCAACACGAGGAGGCGTTCCTCTGCTGCCGACCAAACTGGCCGGTGTGAACGCGACGCATTCTGTATCGAGCCGAGCCGAGTAGAGCGGAGAAGAGCCGGACTTCTGAATTAGAGCCCGTGGAAAAGAGGCATAAAACATTTCGAACGTTCTCAGAAGAGAACCGTCACCGACGACATGAGACGCTTTGGGAACTCGTCTCTTTAGTCTCCAACAGTCAGTGAGGCCTCTGATTGGCCGCGTGAATAAAACCAGCATGGAGGAACCAAAGGAGGCGTGGAGCACGAGGAGCTTAAAGAGAGTCGGCTCCGAGTCGGAGCAGGAAGTTAATTCTTGGTTAAATTCCCAGCAGGATGTTTTTCCTGCTGTGGAGCCAAACCTCATCTGGACAGAAACATTTTACCACCAAAGCCTTCTTGTTTGGTGTTCAAAGCGTTTTAAATCACTTCCTGCTGGTGTTCAAATGATGAACAGACAGGATGATGACAGAAACCCAGATTTAGTCCGTGTCGAGGCAGGCGGTCCTCACCTGATGTGGTCGTAGTCCACGCCCTCAAAGAAAGGGTTGGATTTGATCTCCTCCACGCCCGCAGCACCGATCCGATGCTCCTCCTCGCAGCAGAACCTGCAGACAACAGGCTGGCTCGTTACCCGACTCGTCCGTTTACGGCGGAGGATAAATTTACCGATCGAACGCGGCGAGCTCCTGCCTCAGGATGAGGTCTTTGGCCTTCTCTGAGATTGGCACTTCGGGAGGAAACGTCAGCGTCTCCCTCCAGTTCATCACCTTCCTGTAAGTCTCCTGAGGCGTCTCCGAGCAGAACGGAGGGTAACCTGCAGGCGGCGGGGACAACATTTACACCCTCTGCCGTTTACGGCCCGATGGGCGGGAGGACGGCGGGCGATCCGGTTACCTATCAGCATCTCGTACATGATGACCCCGAGGCTCCACCAGTCGCACAGCTTGTTGTATCCGTTCTGCATGAAGACCTCCGGGGCGATGTAGTCCGGCGTTCCCACCGTGGAGAAAGCCTGGCGGGACGACAGGGAGGCCGAGGGAAAGCTGAAGAAGCAGAGTTAAATTCACGCAGGTTTGGTGTTTCTGTTGGTTCCTACCAGCTGCCTCCGGTTCCTCTTCCACGTCTCGGCTTTCCTCTTCGAGTTCATGTTCTGAAAAGCTGCAGGAACAGAAACAAACCTTCCATCAGGCTCCGATCAGGATTTCGTTTCTCTCTTAAAGCTGGAAGTAAAACTGGTAGCAGCAACTTTTTTGCCACTTCTGGATTATGTTGATGTTTTATATCTGAATGCTTCGACCAAATGTCTTCAATCATTAAATTCTGTGCTTTAAGGTTTGTAACCGGCAGCAGACATCGTTGTGAGAAAAGCTGATTGGTCTCCTATAAGCATACAGAGAATTAATCACTTGATGATCCTGATTTACAAACATCTACTCCGTTTGGCTGCAGCAGACTTAAACTTCATTCTCATTTTTTACGCTCTAATCAAGATGTCAGAATTAGTTTCACTCGACTTATTCTGAAAATTATTACCTCTGATGCATCTCTACTCTTCTACTGCTTGCCTTTTTATTAATAAGCTCATATTTCCCTTTTATTTAGCCTATTTTATGACTGAAAAACGTCTAAAAACACTTTTAGCTTGTTGCTCCCGTTTTGTTGTCTTCAGCAGAAATAGTTGCCATTCGAACGCTACGAGTTACATTTATCTGTAAAGAAAATTCAAGCTGCAATAAATACACAAAACAGTTTCAAACCGAAGCGAACTCCTGACATGTAGTTCGGTTTTTAATCTACTGGAAAAGTTCAACTTTTTAAGCAAAGCGTTGAAACAAACAGATTCAGAAACAGAGAAAAGCAAATTAAAAGCAAGAAGTTTGTGTTATTTTTTCCCGTTAAAGCCCGACAGAGGACGGGGGACAGCGGGGGACAGAGGGGGACAGCGGGGGAGTCTGCATGCAAACAGCGGCTGAAGTAAATAAAAACGGTTGCCTGACTTTGCTTACTGAAGTCACTGGGCAGGCTGTGGTTCAGGTTCTTGTAGAAGTCGGTCCGATGGGCCTTCTTCAGCCCCGTGCACAGACCGAAGTCCGAGAGCTTCACGTGACCCTGGAGACAAAACAGCAAGAAGGGAATCTTACTCCGACTTCAGGTGCAATTTTTTTTACTAAAATCAATAAACAACCATAACTTTTAATATCTAAACCAAAAATCCTTCCTAGTTTTGTAAGATAATTCCCAACAAACCCTGACATTCTCAAAAGCTGCTTTATTTGAGAACTTTGATAGCTTCTAAACTGACATTCATGAGCATTTCTGGATTGTCCCTGGTCTGCAGCTCTCC
>NC_051437.1:28895111-28896492 GCF_001649575.2 Kryptolebias marmoratus
GGTATTTTATATATATATATATATATATATATATATATAATAAGGACGTCTCACCCGGGCGTCCAGCAGCAAGTTGTCCGGTTTGATGTCTCTGTGGATGAAGCCCAGCTGGTGGATGGAGTCGATGGCCAGCACCGTCTCTGCGATGTAGAACTGAGTGGCCTCTTCCGTCAGAGTGTCCTTCTTCATCAGCAGCGTCATCATGTCTCCTGCAGAGACAAACGGGGGACGTCAACACCGAGCGGGACAGGAAGGACAGAAGATGTTTGGTAAAGACGGGACGAAAAAACATCAAAATATGAAAACATTCAGTCAGGACAGCAGCTTCCAGCTGCTTCGAGTCACAAACCCGTTCAGACCCGGGTCACCTGACCACATCTGGGCGGAGCTTAGTCTCCGTCTCACCTCCTGGAAGAAACTCCATGATGAGGTAGAGGTTCATCTTATCCTGGAAGCTGTAGAACATTTTGACGACCCAGAGGCTGTCGGCTTCCACCAGGATGTCCCGCTCGGCGCGGATGTGTCCGACCTGCAGACGGAGGCGGAGTCAGGACGGGCGAGAGAACTCGAACACGCCGGCGTGAGTGGAAACAACCTGACCTGCTCCTTCTCCAGCATGTCTGCTTTCCGGAGGATCTTCATGGCGTAGACGTGGCCTGTGTCTTTCTTCTGAACCAGACGGACCTGCAGGCAGAACCCGAACAGAACTCTGACTTAATTATCTAATATAAACTGAGGAACGATTTCAAAATCGGAAAACTTGGTTTTAGGAGCCATGTTGTCATAAAAAGTAAATATTCTTCAGAGATGTCGAGTATTTTTACCTCTCCGAAAGCTCCTCGGCCGATCACCTTCAGGGACTCGAAGTCCTCCAGTCCCAGCCGAGTGCGCTTCAAACGCAGAAACTCCGTCTCCTTTCTCGCGTGTTCGGAGCGACGGATCCGTTTCTGACCAGAACCAACATTTACAGAACGCCGTCATGATCAAGGATAGATTTCCAGATCAAAAACCGACAGGAGGAGGAGTCTAACTCAGGGTTGGTTTTAACTAAAACATGAGAAGATTTTCAACTCAGGAGCTCAAAAATATCTTATTTCTCACAGCAGGACGAGAAACCTCAGATGTTTCAGACGCTCACCTCTTCATCGGCCAAACCCTCCTGATCCATCACCTTCTCCAGCTTCTGCTGCCTGAGGAAACAGATTCATTCAGCCTCAAAGTTCCGTCCGAACGAAGACAGAAACGCGCCGAAATACCACGACACAAACAAAAACACGGCATTATTTACTAAACAACAAATACAACCAAACTGTGAAGAACTGGTTCCAGCTCCTGACCCAACAGAACTTGGTTCCAGCTCCCGATCCAGAACCTGGTTCCA
>NC_051437.1:28896592-28909704 GCF_001649575.2 Kryptolebias marmoratus
GAACCTCCTCCAGCAGCAGAACTCTCAGTGGGTTCCTGGTTGTGGCCCACTCTTCTTTCCAGCGTTGCTTCAGCTCTCTGAGGTTCTGGTTCTGGACCGTTCTGCTGTGTTTGGGATCATTGTCCTGTTTGTCACATCTGACTCCAGAATCAGCCCAAACCATCAGCCCTCCACCACCGTGCGCACAGCTGCAGTGCATTCTGGGTAAACATCTGTCCTCTGGTTCTGGTTCTGGTCCAGAAGTCTTCTGGTTCCTTTAAGTCGAGCTGCCATGTTGTTTTTAGAGAGAAGAGGCTTTAACCTTTGACCTTTAACTTGCTGACTGAGGTTAACCTAGAGTCTGAGATGGAGCTCACTGCACGGTCTGACCTTCAGGGTGAAGATCAGCAGCTGTCTTAAATGTCTCCTCTCTGTGTAGAACAATGGACTCCAGATGACCTTTGACCCTTCCCAGATTGATTCTCTGAGGTCATTGCTGTTGTCTTCCCGCCCTGGCGTTGTGCTAACACACACCTGGAGCTCCGGAGCAGCAGAACCTCCTGATCCAGAACCTCTGAGGCTGGAACCAGTTTCACAGCTTCAACTTTTTGGTTTTTCCGTTTAATTATTAACAGAAATAACAGAACTGCTGATGTTTCCTCTGGATGCTGAGCTACAAACCTCCGGTTCAAAACAAGAATTATAATAAATGCTTCGAAATATTAACTGATGACCTCATGTTTTGGATTAAACAATAACTTTTAGTGTACATTCACAGCATTAAAGTCTTTGTTTCCAGCTGAGGAAGTTTAAAAAAAATCTAATTCCCCTTTTTTGTCGTTTTAATTTCAACATCATTTCTTTTGGGCGCTCTTCTTTTATTTCCTGTTCCCAAACCAGAACTCGCATTTTTTTCTCACCAACTCCACCTCAAGCTTGTAATTAAAAAGCTAAAAAAAATGACCTTCCGTTAATAACGAAGCGAGGGCAGTGATGCAACTTGTCAGAGCAGGAAGTGGCCCCGCCCCGACGCCGTCATGACTTAACCCACATCCTGACGAAACACGTTCTGAGGAGCAGAAACTGCCGACTTCCCACTTTCAGCCGAGTTCGAACCGTCGTAGCGTTCTGTCCCGGGCGCAGAACGCCGTGCACGCCCCCGGGGGGGGGGTTTACCTCATCTCCCGCTCCTCGTGCTGGGCGATGAGGTTGCTGTAAAAGTTCTCCAGGGTCACTTTGGCCATGGTGACCCGCTCCTTGGTGTGGTTACTCATGGAGGAGAACGAGCTCTGACCCGTCATCGCCATACTTTGTCTGGAAATGAACAAAACAAAAACACACAAAACTTAAAAGTGAGCAAAGCATTCTGGGTCGGAAAAGCCTCAAACCACAACCCTGCTGCAGGACATCCTGGGACGTTTTCTTATTTTATGACTCCATTTGATCCAGATTTGTTTTGTTTTTTTAAACTGCGCCCTACGCCTCGTAATTATCTGCAGCGGGTCGAGTTTATTCAAGCTCTAATACGGCATAACGAATGGAAGCATCTTAAATTACAAAGCCTTTAATTATACATCTGAGGAGGGTGAGAGACGAGCTGTCGGGTTAATTTCCTCTGACATGACAAGTAAAAATCCCCACATGTGAACAAATCCTGCAGTCTTCCCTTCTGAGGTCTGGTTTCAAAGACGGTGAAAAACAAAAAACTAAACAGTTCTTTTATCACCTAATAGTTATTATTATGTTTTATTTAACTCAACAGTTGAGACTAAATAGTTTTATTGGAGGAATTCCAGGAGGATGGTAAAAAGAGAAAGGGTTACGACAATACACCGAGTGTGGTGGTGTCCAGCCCTGGTCCTGGAGGTCCTGGAGGGTCAGCCCAGGTCCTGGAGGGTCTCCATCCTGCAGGTTTCAGGTGTTTCTGCTCTGACTCACCTGATCTGAACGACCGAGTGATTAACGAGTTTCTGCAGAACCTGAAGAGCTGAGAAACATCTAAAACCTGCAGGATGGTGGCCCTCCAGGACCAGGACCAGGACTGGACACCGCTCTGTGTGAATCCAGCCCCAGACTGGAACCAGCAGAGGTCAAAGGTCGCTCAGACAGCAGCAGCTCGCTGTCATATCCCTTGAGATTTATTGAGTGGATTCTTAAAAAAAACCCGGCTAATTTGGGTCAGCAAGAAGAGAAACCCACGGCTCGCAGGAAGGGAAGCTTCAGTGTAGTTATTTGTAGAAATTAGACGTTTTTTTAAACAGTTATGTGGGCGCAACAAAACAAATAAACTCACAAAGTGGCTTCCAAGTCCAATAACAGACTGAGTAAATGCGTTTTAGTCTATGATGGACCTGGTTTTTATGTTTACAAATAATTGGATTTCATTAAGAACGTGTTGCTACAGGTTTAATGATGATATTTTAGGTATTAAAGGTCCAACGTGCAAATCACAGGAAGACACAAAACGTCATGAAGGCAAAAAGTGATTAAAGTTAAAAGAAGCCAGAGGACATACAAAGTCTGCGCAGGAGTTTGTGAATTTAAAGGGTTTAAAAACGGTTTAAATTCCTTCAGATTCGGACGGTTTTGGAGCAGATTGTTGAGTTTTTAAACTCCTGTTTGCCCAAACTCAGAACGAGCCGTCCGTACAGGAAAGAAAAGAAAAGTTTTTAACGTTTGTCATTTCTCTTCGTTCTGACAGATCTTTGGTGACACATTTTCTCGTTTCTGACCACAGAACTTCAAAATCATCTATTAATGTGCGTTTCTTCAATGGCGGACAAAATCCTGAGACAGAAACAAACAGGAACCATCATCGCGAGGACCAGAATGCCTCGATGTTCAACCTGCAAATAAACAAACAAACAAGATGCAAAAACCACTCAGAGAGGTCAGCGCTGGAGTTCACAGCATCTCCCAGAGAGTTCAAGAAATAATTCCTCGGCTCCGCCACTACCTGTCGTCTCAAATATCGGTCTGAAATATAATTAAAAAATAAACAGAAGTGCTAACATTTGCTGCTTTTCGTCTTAATGAGTCTCCTGTTGACCTCTGACCTCTGCAGGTTAAAAACTGTCCGGTTTGTGTGTCCTGTTGAGTTAAAACAAGCCTGGATAATAAGTTAAAATCAGACCGTAGAGCTGAAGCTTAAAAAAACAACCCAAACAGAAATGACTGAGTTAAAACGGGACATAAAGAGGAAGAAAAGCAGCCAACAGAAGAGGAATGTTGTCAACAATATAACAGAAATTGGGAAATCTATTTGAGTAAGCGCTGATGGTTGTAAAAAAACAACTAAATTATGAGAAAATTCTCCAGAAAAATGCAGCTTGTCATTTTCAAAACATGCAACCAGTTTAAAAAAAATGTAATGAATGTACTGATATTCACACCTGAGGTTATTTCTAGTGTTAAAGAGCAGAAAAATGTATTAAATCAGTTACAGAAGCTTCACTTTAGTGACTAACTTTTGCATTTTAACCTTAAAAAAATGTTATTACTAAATTGTTTTTGTGTTTCTGCAATAAAAACAAACATATCAGAAGCAAAACAACGTAGAAGAAAAGCATTAAAAGAGCTAAAAGTACATTTTTTACCTGGTTTAATTGTCCGTAAAGCTCATTTATGATTAAAAATGTCCCAAGTTTAACGCAGAAATAACTCCTCTGTGTTAAAGTTAAAGTTTTAGGAGTGATCACAGCCAGTTCTTGTTATCCTGCTTCGTTTAAATAAATAAAAAACAACAATTAACAAGTCAAACAGCAGGTGAGGAAGTTCTGTTGGTTCTGTTAATCAATAAAAAACTGACCCGACCAGCCTGAGAAACACCGAGCTAGTTTCGGTTCGGACGGGATGATGCCAACTTACCCAACGAGCTAATTATTATGAATATTAATCAGTTCAAAACACCATCTGGCACACTTCAGCGCCGCCTTATCGCATTTTCAGGCTATAAATGTAAAGTTTTTACTCACTTTCAAGTTCGTAAACAAACGCCTGCTAGCATCAGTAAGCTAGCTAGTTAGCTATTAAAGTTCCTGGCGTCTCCAAGTTAGCAGGGGAAAACGAGGCTAACACCGGAAGCCGCCTTCAAAATAAAACCCAGCCGACGAGTAGGAACCGCGTTTGAGCTATGTTGAAAGCAACCCGTGCTCTTATTTTGGCGACCCGAGCCGGAAACCCCGGTTGCAGCTTTTAAGCTAACTCGACGAGTAGAAGTTGTTGAAGCAAACAGCTAAGTGAAAGTTAGCAAGTTAGCTACTTATTCAGGAGCCCGAGTCTGTAGACCCGAACCCCCCCTGCCCCGCAGAGGCGCGGAGGGCGGCCAGATTCGACACCGAAACGAAGTAAAAACAAATCGCGGCGAGCTCACCGGCAGCCGCCCGGTCCCGTCGGTTCGCGGCCGGCCTTTGTTCGCTTACCTTGCTCGGAGGTGCGGTGCGTGCAGAGTCGCTGCTGTCACCGGGGGGCGGCGCAGCGTCCGGAGCTCAGCAGACACCTAGCGGCCCCGACCTGTCCCCGGCCTGTCCCCGGCCTGTCCCCGTCACTTCCTCACCTCAGAGCCGGGAGCGGGTCTCTCAAAAATATATGCGTTACAAATAATAAAAAATAAATACAAACAAGCTCATTTATTTAAATAGGACGCCATGGTCAGACAGAAAGACCCAACTAATAAGTTTCCATCCACCCACTTTTAATGATTTATTTAAAATGATTTCATCAGTGATTTTAAAAACAAAAGCTGGGGTTTAAATTTAAATTTATTCTGGTCCTTACAGGCTCCAATGTGCCCCAGCAGGTGTCTCCTGGACCTCAGGGTCTTTATTTGAGAAGGTTGTCCCAGGAGGTAAACGTCCGCCTGATTAATCCAATCAGAACCCAGCTCTGATGATTTATCCAATCAGAACCCAGCCCTGATGATTTATCCAATCAGAACCCAGCTCTGATGGTTTATCCAATCAGAACCCAGCTCAGATGATTTATCCAATCAGAGCCCAGCTCTCATGTCTGGGCTCATGGTCCAGTTAAAAGTTTTAGATTAAATATATATAAATAAATATAATTTTAGATTAAAACGATAAACTGACCGCTCTAGAAGACATTTTGTTTAAAAGTCGTCATTTTTGATCTCTGATCTTTATTACCGACTCGTTCTCTTTGCTCTCAAGTCTGGCAGCAGATTCTCGTTTCGCTTGTCCGATTCCGCCATGTTTGTTCCACAGACTACAGCCAGCCTAATGACGGTCAGTCACATGACTCAGGCTGCCACGCGATTGGACGGATTCAGCCAAGTGTTTTGTTTACACTGAATGCATACCCGCATTTCAGAACTGCACATCAAGATATCTGAGTAAACTCTTTAAAACTGCACCTTTAAATTGTTCCGAATAAGATTTATGTCTGATTATATAGTTTGCAGTGAGTACCCTTAATGCAACAAAAAAATAAATAAAATAAGAGAAATATAAATGTTTTATCTCACAGTCAGAAATGAACAAAACTGACTCAAACTATCAATATCAAAACTATTAGCTGAACTTATTTATTTATTTTGCCTTAATTTGGGCTCAGATTATTTAAGTTTTTATGAACCTGTTTTGCCTTCTAAGAAAAATAAATCTAAATGTTCAGCTTAAGAGTTGTGACACTACTTAGAATTTTATACAAGCATCTTGTCCGAATAAAAAAACCAACAGAGGTCATTTTTTAAACATTATTTAAGAGTCAGGAGAAAAAGGGACACAAACACAGGGTGCTTCTCTCAAACCAAGAACCGAAGTCTTAAATTCAGAGCCCTGAAGGTTTGTGGACCTGAAAAACTAGTCTTTATTTGAAATGATCGTCCCGTCCATCAGCGTCCCGTCCACCAGCGTCCCGGGAGCGCCAGTCTCTCATGCAGACAGTGTTGGACACTGAGTAGCAGCAGCACAGTCGTACAGTAATTTACACTTTGGTACATCGTTAATTAAAACCAAACCGACAGAATAAAAACATACAGTGCAACATATTCACATCTTTTCCTATGAACTGCTTAAAATATATATATGTACACCCAGAGTCCCACGCTGCCGGCTAGTGTTTCCTCAGCTTCTTCTTCTCCTGATACTCGACGATCTTTCTGTGAAATATTCCTGCAAGACGAGAAGAAAGGAGAGTTTAGTTCACTGTGATAAAATAAAAAGCTTCTGATTTTAACTCATACAGGACTGGTTGTTTGGGTTTTTGTGAGCTAACAGGAAGGCAGGAAATTAAAAAGGCAGCAGAGAGTTCAGCCCCCCTGCTGGGCTCCTCGGCGTTTATCTGGAAGTTTATATTTAAAAGGAAAGAAATTAAATCTTCTTTAAAAGGTTTATGAGTCAGGATGTAATAAGAACACGTCTGGTCCTTATTAGGTGATGAAAAATAAAAGAAGTTAAATACGAGCCAAAATACAGAAACAGACTGAAGAACTGGTTTCAGCCTCAGGATCAGGAGGTTCTCGATCAGCAGGTCCTGCTGCTCCGGAGCTCCAGGTGTGTGTTAACACAACGCCAGGGCGGAAAGACATCAGCAATGACCTCAGAGAAGCATTCTTGAAGGGGTTAAAGGTCATCTGGAGTCCATCGTTCTACAGAGAGGAGACATTTAAGACAGCTGCTGATCTTCACCCTGAAGGTCAGACCGTGCAGTGAGTTCCATCTCAGCCTCTACAGGCCTCAGTCAGCAGGTCAAAGGTTAAAGCCTCTTCTCTCTAAAAACAACATGGCAGCTCGACTTGAAGGAACCAGAAGACTTCTGGAGCAGAACCAGACCAGAGGACAGATGTTTACCCAGAATGCACTGCAGCTGTCAGCACGGTGGTGGAGGGCTGATGGTTTGGGCTGATTCTGGAGTCAGATGTGACAAACAGGACAATGATCCCAAACACAGCAGAACGGTCCAGAACCAGAACCAGAACCTCAGAGCGCTGAAGCAACGCTGCAAAGAAGAGTGGGCCACAGCTCCTCCTGACCTTGCTGGGGTCCAGACGGCTGCTGCTTCTCCACCTCCTGGATGAACAGGTCGAACATCTGCGTCTGCAGGAACTTCTTGACAAAGTGTCGAGTCGTTTTGGACTCGATGGCCTTGTAGAAACGTCTCTTCTCGAACACGCCGCTCCCGTCCGAGTACTTGACGTACGAGGAGTAATGGCCGACCGTTTTCACGAAGAAATGCAGGAAGGCTTCCGACACGACGCGGTTCAGCTCCTCCACGGCTGAAAGGAGAGAAGAAGAAGAACTCAGAGACGCTCCAAACGGACGCACCTTCGTCTGAGGTGGTTTTTACTCACAGAGATCTTTCTTCCTGTGACTCAGAGCCTCTAATATTTCTGCTTGGAGCTTCGGGGGAAGAATCGAGTCTTCATCTCCAATCTGGAGTGGAAGATTTACGAGTTACTGAAAAACTTCAATTTGATTTATGACCAAAAATAAAAAGATTCTTTTTTTTTTGCAGCACTTACAGAAACAATGAAGGTGTTCTGTTTGCTCACAGACAGGTCGACCACCAGTAACTGTCAGAAAGAAAAAGATAAATTAGGTCAAAGAAATATTAGCTAAAAATATATTTCTTTCCAGTCAGAACATCCTGATCCGTGGCCCGCATTAAAGTCCTGTTCTGAAACAAAGACTCACGTCGCTCTGGTCGGTGACCCGGTCCAGCAGGCGCTTCTGGACGCCCAGCAGGTACGGGGTGGGCGCCATGACGACGTCGATCAGGATCTCTGGGACGATGGAGATGAAGGTGTGCTGCCAGGTGAAAGGATACAGGAGGGCGGCGACGGCGTGGAGGACCTGGGATAACTTCCTGCAGACGGACGCGGAGCCAGTTTAGATTTAAGCACACGACCTGACAGCTGCACACAGATTTTATTGTTTGTTTCTGTAACGAGTTCATGAGTTTTGGTTTAGTTCTTGTCTTTGCCCTCAGTCTGCTCCTGCTTTCCTGTCTTCAATCCTCGTTACTCACCTGTGCCCACTTCTCCTGATTTCCCTCTGCTTTAAAACCTGGTCTTCTTCTCCACCTCCCCGCCCGCCGGTTCTTTGTCCCAGGTATGTCCATGTATTGTTGTTTTTGTCCACGATTCCTGCTTGCCTCGTCTCGCTTCACCTTGCTGTTTTGGGATTTTTGTTATAGTTTGTGTTGCTGCCACGTCAGGCTTTTGTTTTCTAGTTTTTTTATTTAAATAAATCCGTTTTTATTTTAAAACATGAGTCTGCGTATTAGGTTTGCCTCGCTTTCACCACGTCATGACAGTTTCGGCTGTTTTCACACAAACTGCAGTCCTGAAACAGCCATAAACTCGCCTTTAACCCCGTCCCACCACTAGGTGGCGACACAGATTCACATTTTATTCAAGCATTAACTTCCACAGACTTGTTTATATTATAGATATATTTAAATAAATGTGCTATAATATCAAAGAAGAAAAAGTCCAGGAAGTAAAGTTCATGTGTGAACAACAAACTGTCTTCTGAGTTTTATAAAAATAATAAAATCTTTTGTCACATTTAAGGGAAGGTAAATAGTTTATATTCTGGTTCAAAGTCACATCTATCGTGACGCTCCGGTCCCAACGAAGACGTACCCCAGCTCCTCGGCGATGAAGACGATGCGTCTCTCCAGAACGGCGGCAGCGAACACCAGCAGGACCTCCTTGTCCGTCAGGCAGTCGAACAGGGTGTGGAAGTTAACGTGCTCCAGCCACGAGTCCAGCGGGCGGGTCAGGCGGATGATCTGGAGGAGAAAACCACACGTTACGGGTTTTATCCATCACAGGACAGGTCCATCACAGGACAAGTCTACTACAGGGACAGGTCCATCACAGGACAGGTCCATCACAGGGACAAGTCCATCACAGGACAGGTCCATCACAGGACAGGTCCATCACAAGACAGGTCCATCACAGGGACAAGTCCATCACAGGACAGATCCACCACGGGACAGGTCCATCACAGGACAGGTCCATCACAGGACAGGTCCACTACAGGACAGGTCCATCACAAGACAGGTCCATCACAGGGACAAGTCCATCACAGGACAGATCCACCACGGGACAGGTCCATCACAGGACAGGTCCATCACAGGACAGGTCCACTACAGGACAGGTCCATCACAAGACAGGTCCATCACAGGGACAAGTCCATCACAGGACAGATCCACCACGGGACAGGTCCATCACAGGACAGGTCCATCACAGGACAGGTCCACTACAGGACAGGTCCATCACAAGACAGGTCCATCACAGGGACAAGTCCATCACAGGACAGATCCACCACGGGACAGGTCCATCACAGGACAGGTCCATCACAGGACAGGTCCACTACAGGACAGGTCCATCACAAGACAGGTCCATCACAGGGACAAGTCCATCACAGGACAGATCCACCACGGGACAGGTCCATCACAGGACAGGTCCATCACAGGACAGGTCCACTACAGGACAGGTCCATCACAAGACAGGTCCATCACAGGGACAAGTCCATCACAGGACAGATCCACCACGGGACAGGTCCATCACAGGACAGGTCCATCACAGGACAGGTCCACTACAGGACAGGTCCATCACAAGACAGGTCCATCACAGGGACAAGTCCATCACAGGACAGATCCACCACGGGACAGGTCCATCACAGGACAGGTCCATCACAGGACAGGTCCACTACAGGACAGGTCCATCACAAGACAGGTCCATCACAGGGACAAGTCCATCACAGGACAGATCCACCACGGGACAGGTCCATCACAGGACAGGTCCATCACAGGACAGGTCCACTACAGGACAGGTCCATCACAAGACAGGTCCATCACAGGGACAAGTCCATCACAGGACAGATCCACCACGGGACAGGTCCATCACAGGACAGGTCCATCACAGGACAGGTCCATCACAGGACAGGTCCATCACAGGACAGGTCCACTACAGGACAGGTCCATCACAGGACAGGTCCATCACAGGACAGGTCCATCACAGGACAGATCCACCACAGGATTATTATTATTAGTAGTAGCAATTGACTCACTTTTAGGGTCAACGCAATTCAAAATGGCCGCCTCAGCCAACATCAACACAAAGATACAGCTCGGTCGTTCTGACTGTTTCTGAGCTAAAACTTGGTGCGGTAGTAGCTGAGAGTCATACGTTATTCCTCAACATCTCAGTTTAAACCTGGCTGGCGGGTGATATGCATTCCTTCAATAAACTGATGTGTTACTTCCTGATTGGTTTAAAGCTTGTGTCTCCGTTCGAGTGAAAGTGAACGCGGCTGCAGGTACGTTTCCTTCCTCGTTTCCTTCCTGTTTACAGCCAACATGAACGCAGCAACAATGGCCGACATCGGAGAGGCTGAGAGCAAAGCCTGCTGGGAGAAGTGTTGAATAACGCGGGGCGTGTTGAGACAGATCAACAGAAACACACCCACCTGGATGACTTTATAAAAGTCACGCTCCGAGCCCGGCTCTGTGTTTTCATTTCATCCTGTCAGCTTTAAATCTCAGCTGAAATCATTTCAGGCGTTTTGCAATCTCTGCCTGAGATGAGTTACAGCCCTCTCTCTCTCTCTCCATGTGTTTGTTTTAAATTCACTCATTTTGAACAAAGATGCGACTTTAAAAGGTTCGGCACAAATAACGCTCTTTGCACACGTCTAATAAACCAAAACACATGACGTTAAAACGTTTCTTTTCGCTGGATGCAAAAAGAAAACTTGTACTAATGTGAGAGAAATCTGCCTGGCTGAACACGACCTGCTTTATAGCAGCAGAAAACTGTCTCTTTTGCCCCTTTTCCACCGGCTCTAAAGGTCCCGGCTCCACTCTACTCAGCTTGCTTTGCAAGCGTTTACACCGGCATTTTTTCAAGGCCGGCCCTGCTTCTTTGGTTCCTGCTTCAGAGTCGGCCCAGCTGGGCCGGCCCTGCTTCGTGGGCGGCGCAAGCTTAGCTCCTGTTCACTCATTGGTCGTGGGTGTGGCCAGATGCAAGCATAAAGAGCAAAGGTAGGAATATAAACAGCAGCGTTAGCTTACCCTGCAGCGTTTCTGCTGTCTGTCCCCCAGCTGAAGGCCTGTAAAGCCTGAAATCTCCGGCTGATAACAGCTGTCCTACTCCGTGCAACAATCGCAGCATCCAGAGCGTTTCTTCCACTGCGCCTCTCTTCCTGAAGTCTCAGGAGAATCCCCAGAAGTTTAAAAAACAGCAACAACACAGGGCCAACGTTGTCCATAGCGCTTCCGTTGTTTACACAACTTGCGCTTGGTTTCGATAGCGCACCCCCCCGCGCCGCAGCCCGAGCCCCCCACAACACGAGGAGGCGTTCCTCTGCTACAGACCAAACTGGCCGGTGTGAACGCGATGCGTTCTTTATCGAGCCGAGCCGAGTAGAGCGGAGTAGAGCCGGACTTCTGAATTAGAGCCCGTGTAAAAGGGGCATTTGTCTCTAATCGTTTCCCTAAGAGTCAGAAAAAAACTTATTTTATTTGTTTGATTGAATTAAAATCAGTCGGAGCAAAGACAGTTCTGACTGAAACGTGTCAGATCTCTGACTCTGCTTTGGATTCACAGATTATTAAACAAAAACAGGAAAGTTAAAGAGATTCAAAGACGATTTCTTAACTTTCCAAGCTTTTCACAAATAAACGACAGATCAGGTTGAAGGTTTTTGTCTCTTTCTGCTGCAGGAATGATGATCGTCTCTAAAATCCCCCCGGAGGGCAGACAGCGCAGTCTGCCTGCCTTATTAAGAGTGCAGTCTGGGAGTAACAGACACAGGAACGTCGGCCGTTATGTCATAGATTATTACAAAATAAAAGTCTGTAGTTCAGGTATTGGCCCCGTCAGGATTTCCTAAGAACCCTTCTGGTTTTTCCTGTCAGGCGTTCTGTTTTCATGAAATCGTTTCCACAGAAAGGCGTGGCGTTTCTTCCACAAACTGAGGAGTTTCAGTTTCAAACCCACACAGAACTCCTTTTATTGTGAAAACCAACGCATAGATTGTTTATCACAACAAAATCAGGACCATCCAGGACTGAAAGAGCCGAACAAATCTAATATTTTACACTTTGTTTTTTCATTATTCTCCAAAAATCGTGAAAATGTGACCCAGAATTCAGCAGGAATGAACTGAAGTAAAACTGAAAGCAGAGAAGAAAACTGCAAGTTTGTTCACTTTCACTTTCTCCTCCGCAGAAGTTTTATTTTTTTAATCCGAGCCACCTGACCCGAGTCACGGACCGGGTTCGGTTCTGTTCCTCAGAACAATGTTATCAGAGGAGCTGATTAGAAACCTGCAGAAAACCAGAGAGGATTCCTCCCATCTGGTAAATAAAGAGGAATAATTCTGTAATCGTAAGCAGACTGTGGAGCTTTAACCTCATGGCAGCAACACGGAAAGAAACAACAGATGTTTGACATTTTTATCCCCAGATTTGAAACTCTGCGAGGAGAAAAAAGGAGGAGAGGGGGGAGGGTTTCTGTTTTGCTCTGACCTCGGTGCCCGACTCAGGAATGAAGCTCTTAATCTCGACTGTGTGTCCGGGAGCTGGGAACTGAGCCTCTCTCAGCTTCTGCATGAATGGGTAGATCATGGCCATGGAGATCTGCCGCCGCTTCTCCACCTCGTCGAATATCTGCTCGGACGGGAGGACACACACTCGTCACCCAGAAATCCAAATAAAAACAAAAAATCTCTGCAGAGAACTCAGCATGGAAGTTAGTCACGATTAAAAATGCACCTTTCAGCTGGTTTTCATGTTGGATTTTATCTAAAATGTGCCTGAGACTGTGTGAAAGGTGGGCGACGATGTAAATATCTCATGAAGGGATTTTAATGAAACTCTAATCATTGGATGTTCAAGATGGCTGCAAGAACCAACCACTGAGGACCCCGAGGTCCGGACCTCAGTGTTTTATAAAAACATGAATCCAAACAAGGCTTCTGAACGGCGTGGTTCTCTGCGTAGCTCCACCAGTTTCCTGTAGGAGGCGCTGCAACTGTGTGCAGCTGCAGCCAAACTCAATGTCTACAAAGAAGAGCGCAGCTTTGCTACCTTACTGCTAAAATAAAGACCAGAAGAAGAAGAGCGCCACTTACGGTGAAACACAACAGAGGTAACTTGCT
>NC_051437.1:28910195-28911997 GCF_001649575.2 Kryptolebias marmoratus
TGAGGCTGATCCCCATGGATTTACAAACATATACACATTCAAGTCACTTGTTTTAAATAAATGCTTCTATTTTAATTCAGTTTTGGTCTTCATTGTAGCTGATGTGCAGGAGGATAATGAGGGGTTGACCTCTGGATACGGTCCTGGAACCAAACTGTCTAAAACTCGGTCAGTTTTTCAGAGCCTGAGTTAAAGTTTGGTGAAGTCGGAGCTGAAAGTCGATCTTCGAGCGCTGACGGATCAAATGTTTGAATGTTCTCCTCACCTCAGAGAAGAGGCCGAAACAAGCCAGAGAGCTGATGATGCAGTACGCCTCAGGGGGTCGAGCTCCTTTTCCTCCCGGCTGAAAAGTTCCAAAGTGAAAAAGCAGATTTCTATAAAAAGAAACTTTTTTTTCATCGTGTTTAATGAGGCGACTTTAATCCGCAGACTGACCAGCAGCCTCCTGCAGTATCCGTTCCTCCTGCTGCCGTCGATCTCAGTCAGGACAAAAGAGAAAGTCTCACTGCAGATAAATGAATATATGTTTATAAAAACCAGAGAAGGAAGCTGAACGCAGGTCGAAGCTGTGACTCGTACCTGTGGTATTCTGTTAAAGGAGCCCAGTTGATGCCTTCAGGGAAACAGAAGAGAGTAATCGCCTTTAAGGTCTTCTCCTCCTCCTCCTTCTGAAACCTCGCCATCACATCTCTCTGAAAACACAAGGATCCTGTTAGACCGACCAGAAATAATTAAATCAGCCGAATAATTTACAGGAGCAACTCGGCACTGATGTTGTTCCAAACAGGAGTTGGATGAAATATAATCAGATGAGTCGGATAAAACTGGAGAGCCGAACGTCCGCCGAAGAAGAAGCTGAAACTGAGCTGTTAAAGCTAAAACACGAGCTAAAAGCTAAAAGTCTAAAAGTCACAGAAACCAAAAGTCTCCAGAATGAGCTGGACAGGAACCAGGAAGCCTTCAGAGGCAGAAAGTGAAAATTAAAAATTAAAACAAGCCAACAATGGAGTGAATAACGCTGAGTCAGGCTTTTTAGCTCCGGGTCAGAATGACATCACGTTTCAGGGAAACTGCACACCTGTCTCAGCAGGTTTCACATATTTGGCTCTAATTTACTTCAACCCCCCCGGGTGATTTCTTTTTTTAACCTCTGACATGAAACACGTTCTGTCTCCTGGTGACTTCCTGTTAGACCAGAGAACCGTAAAACAACAGCTTCTCGTTTGTCCTGCACAGCTGAAGTCATCTTATCGCCTCTGAAACTCAGAGAGCTCAGTTAGAAGTTAGAAGTTTATACGGAGAAAATACGGCGGTGAAAGTTCTGTCAATCAGGATAATCGAAGCCAACTGGACTCCTTTTAGGATCTGAAGAAGTTTAGCACTTCCCTCTTTCTCTATCTTAGTTAGTAATTCTTATGTTGGCCGTATAGCAGGTCTTTGGTACTATTTAGAAGGTTCGGTACCGTTAGTTTAGCATTCTCATGTTTTCCTGTACATTTAGTTTAGTTTAGTTTATCTTAGCTCATACTTTAGATCAGGGGTGTCAAACCCAGGGACACAAGGGGGCCAAAATGAAAAATTTGGTCCGAGCCAAGGGTCAATCACGATCAATATTTATTAAAAATTACATAAATTAATTAGTTTTAGATGCATGATGTCAAATCCTTCATATAGAAATATCAATGACCTTTTCCCAGTTACAGATTATACAGAATTTAGAGCAAACAGACTTTAATGAACACAGACAAATAGCTCAAACTTCAAAAAGCTCATCATTAGCTGTCATTTCTTACGCCTCACTC
>NC_051437.1:28914047-28915032 GCF_001649575.2 Kryptolebias marmoratus
TTTAGAAGCTATCAAAGTTCTCAAATAAAGCAGCTTTTGAGAATGTCAATGTTTGTTGGGAATTATCTTACAAAACTAGGAAGGATTTTTGGTTTATATATTAAAAGTTATGGTTTTTTATTGATTTTAGTAAAAAAAAAATTGCAACTTTTAGTAAAATGCCTTGTGAAATCCTGGAGGAACTGATTATCTGTAGAACTGACTGAGCTGAAGTCAGGCTGATCAGCTGGATGGATTTTACTGAGTCAACCTAAATCAAGATGGCTGCTGCAGCTAATTACCGTTATAATGCACAAAAATGGCTGACGCAGACTTTGAGTGCGAACTGATCGAACAGCGGGCAAATATGCATTCCTCAGAGGAGATCTGGGCCTTTCCCTCCCTCACCCCTGGAAACAATCACCAGCCCTCTGAAGCGTCAGGCGGGCTGGATCTCGTGTTCTCGGGCGTTGGGTTGTTTTGGGTCTAACCCTCCCGAGCCCTTCGGGTCAGATGGACCCGGACTTGTGGCTCGGCTCGGTTTTACTTCCCCTCCGAAGCAGATCTCCGCTCTGACCCCCAGCAGCAGACGGACGTCTTTTAAAATCACTCACAGCTTTTTTTAACACAAAATTCCAAACAGATTCATTGCGAGGCTTCAAAGGAAACTAGTTTCAGCGTGTTTTTGTTTCTCGATTTGTAAAAACGTGTTAAAGCAGCTTCCTCGGCTGCGTTTTGGTCTTTTTCTCTGAACTCTCCAGTTGGTGTGTGTGTGATCACTGAGCGTGCACGCTGAAACTCTCTGCCCTTTTAAGGAGCTTTTTGAAGCATCAACTGGACCTTTAAAGGAACGACCGGTGATTTACCAGATGAGGAACCCAGAGGTGCAAAAACTGAAATTAATTCAGGAGCAACATGAATCTGACGGACCTGAGAGGAAAACCAGAGACTTTCAGCTGCCTGAGAGATCCACAGACTACAACATGGCCGACGTTTAGAGCTCCAA
>NC_051437.1:28915132-28919378 GCF_001649575.2 Kryptolebias marmoratus
AACAGGACCGGGTTTAGAGCTCCAAACAGGACCCAAACAGAAGGTCCAGGTTAGGACACCTGGTGAGACTCACTGTCTTTCCTGCCTTTGCGGAGGGACGGCAGCAGCGCGCTGAACCTCCTGAAGGCTCCCTGCCGCTCTTCATCTTCACCTGGCGGCGTCACACCTGGCAGAGGAAACAGACAGAGCTGAAACCACGAAGCTGCTGCAGCAAACTTCCGCTGCGGTCGGAACGTTCTGCAGCTCGCAGAGAACGACTGTCAGCTTCGCTCCAGTCTGACAGCAGCAGATTCAAAGCTTTTCTCTTAATTGGAGGCTGCAGAAAATCGCCTCACAGACTTCCTTTAAAACAGAAAACTAAAAGTCCTGCACATCCTCATAAATCTCACTGAATAACAGAGGAAGTTAAATGCACTCAAAGGTATAAATATTTATATATTAAGGGTTTACTTTTAGGTGTATTCACACCGAACTGCCGAGTACAGGAAACCAGACAAAAACTAGTTAAAATGAGATTAAAGATTAAAGATCTGTCTGTTTATCATCAAGACGTCCAAGTATGGAAAGCCAAATGGGTCAATATTTGCCTTTTTGTACGGAAAGCAAAAAGGTCCATAATTTGAAGGTTTGAAACACCCTCAGGTGTTAAAATAAACACTGTTAAACGGTGTTTGTAGTTCTGATTTAATGGAAACGATAAAATGATGGGAGGTTTTAGTTTTAAACCCGCTAACGAGCTTCTTTGCTAACGAGCTTCTCTGCTAACAAGCTTCTCTGCTAACGAGGAGGTTTTTCTGGTTTCGCTTCTAGGAGGACTATTAACCATTAACTGTCCTGAACTCGTACCAAACCGTTACTATTATACGTACCTTTATTTACACATGCAAATCTGAGTTTTAACTCGACTTAATGATTCTACAGAATATTTTGAACTTTATTCATGAGCTGCTTTAATTAAGTTTATAAATAAGCTTGAATTGTTTGAGTTAACAGATTATTTCGGGGTTTGATTTTCTCTGTTCTGACTCTGTTGGTCTGTTTTTATGTAAGAAATGTAATCATTTAAAATCAGCTCTCCTGTCTTTCTGCTGAACACAGTTTTATTCAAACCCCAATAAAAACCGCAGTTCTTCTTCTTCTTGTTGTAAGGAAGACGTGATAAACTCACTGAGTTTCCTCGGGGCTCCAGAGATGACGATGTTGTCTTTGGGCGGCTCACCTGGACGACACAAACAATCCGGAGTCAGTCAGCTTCTTTTATTTCACATTTAAACCGAGTTAAACTGAATTATAAGACAGCAGAAAACAATCGAGCTGCTTCAGGTTTGCAGTAAACACAACACGATGACACGACGTTCAAATAACCAGCCATAAATACAGGTTTTATTTTGAAATTCTTCTGCAGGTCTTCCTGATGGTAAACATCAGATCTAATCTGAGCAGGATCAGCCTTGTTTGGAGAACTCTGTTCCCATGGCAACTCGTTAAACGAGCAGAGGCTCGATTTAATTAAGTTTGGCCTTCTGAACCCCCCCCTCCCCCCTCAGGTACGACGACAACAACAGACGCTGAAACGATGAAAACCGAAGCGGTTGAAGAGCCGATGAGCCGATGGGAGGAGTCTCCACTCGTTGACCACTCCTCTTTAATTCAGTCAGGGTTTGATCAGGAACAGAGTCATTAAATGTTTTTTACACAATGGTTCCTTTAGCTTACTTTTCTCTTATTTGCTCTTTTATCGCCTTCTTAGGCTCCTTTCAGCTTTTACTGATTTTAATCTTTAGCTTTCAGCTGATTTTAGCTAATTTTAGTTACAGTTTTGCTAATCTGAGCTTAGATTTCTTCATATTTTCCGGACCGTCTTGTAACTAAGGATCAACATTTCTCCGGTCCGTTTCAGACCAGCTCTGGTGCTCGCTGCACACTGAGAGCTTTAAATTGAGGAAACTGAACAAGTGGAGGACAAAAGAAGAAGTGGCCGACCTCAGACGGCGAGCAGAATCTGAAAGTCACGTCTGAAACGTTCAACAAAGTCAACGTTTTCAGCTGACAGCTTCGCCTGTTTTATTTGTGAACTAAAAGAAGGGAACGAAATGTTTCTGCACCAGACAGCTGGAGGCGAAAAAACATAAAACTTATAAATATTAGCTGTTTGTTGTAATGTTGTACGTTTCTTTTTTATGCCTGAATGATTTAAAAGTCAGAGTTTACAACATTTACTCCTTTAGAATGAAAATAAAAGAAGAAACGAGGAGAATCTCAGGTTGTCCTCAGGTCCAATGTGCCCCGGCGGCCATCTTTAACACAGATTCTTTACCATTAATCGTCTGAGCGGCTGAATCATCTGTTTACTTCAGGCTCCAAGGAAAGAATTTCCTCCTCGTGTTGCATTCAGGTGACGTGGGAAACCACGTTTTTTTGAAAAGAAACAGGATCTGCTGCTTTTCAAACAGCTCACAGGTAAATAAAGCTGGTTTCTCTGGTTTCTCACAGGCTTGAAGGGACACGCAGAGACGCCGCTGCCTTCAGGGGCCACCCGACAATAAAACAACCGGGCCTTAAAGACGCAGGACCGTCAGATTCAGCTGCACCGTCTTCCAGAGAGGAGGACAACTGGAGCACAAGTTTAAATTTAAATCCACTAACATCTGGTTAAACGTCCCTCAGCAGGTGTCTCCTGGACTCGTCTTCCCTGAAAGCCTCAGTTTGACTCCTCCAAACGTCCTTCTTGTCTTTGTGTCCAAACAGATCGGTCTTTGTCTCGCCGGACCATCAAACCTTTCTCCAGGAGACATTTGTCCTGTCCACGTGGACAGCTGCAGGTTTCTGTCCAGCTTGAAGGTTCTGGAGCTTCTTTCTCTGTCCTCTCTGTCCATGGTGATCTAAAACTGTCTTCACTGTGGACAGAGACACTGGGGGACAGAGCCACTGGGGGACGGAGACACTGGCGGACAGGGACTCTGGTGGACAGGGACTCTGGGGGACAGAAACTCTAGAGGACAGGGACTCCAGTGGACAGGGACTCTAGAGGACAGAGACTCTGGTGGACAGAGACTCTAGTGGACAGTGACTCTGGTGGACAGGGACTCTTGAGGACAGGGACTAGAGGACAGGGACTTTGGTGGACAGGGACTCTAGAGGATAGGGACTCCAGTGGACAGGGACTCTAGAGGACAGGGACTCCAGTGAAAAAAGACTCTAGAGGACAGAGATTCTAGAGGACAGTGACTCTGGCGGACAGGGACTCCGGTGGACAGAGACTCTAGTGGACAGGGACTCTAGTGGACAGAGATTATGGTGGACAGGGACTCTGGTGTCCCAGTAGTCTTCAGTTCATGTCCTCAGGAGACTCTCCCATCGTTCTGAGTGAAAACTTTTTATGCTGACGAAGACAAAGTACCGGCTGCAGTCAATCTTGATCACAAACAGGAAGTTAACAGACCTCGGTGTCGTCAAATTAAAAGTCCTTCTGGAACCTTCAGCTCCGCTCAGTGAAAGCTTCGGGCTCGTCGGTCATGTGACCCGTTGGCTTTAGCTGCACTTTTAAATCTGAGAAGAAAAATAAACTTCTTTTGATGTTTTTAGAAGCTTAATGTGGACAATTATTGGTTACAGTCGGTAAACAACCTGAGGACAGATTTAACCCAAACAGGTTTGAGCCGAGAAGGAGGAGATGATCCAAAGGTCACGATACAGGAAGTCCTCCTGAATCATATCAGGCCTGAAATACTGAACTCAAACTGCTTCTGATCAGCTCATCGAAGCAAACAGAACAGAAACAGAAAGAGAAACAACATCCGAAGCCCTCAGGAGAGAAACTAAAAGAAGAAAAAGTCCTCCAGGTTTCACGTTGTCCCCCCTCCCTGTGTTTCAGGGGCTTTCTGTTGCTGATAAGTCTTTCCTGAGTTTGAACTCCGGCCTCCTGGCAGCAGCAGGTGTTTGCTCGCTGTCGCAACGAGCCGCTCCTCCGCTTTCACAACTCCACCCGCCGCTCGCAGAGCATCGACAGGAAGTGGACCGAGTTCCAGCCTGACGGGTCAGGGAGGACTCTCAGCTACGACCACCAGGTTTCAGCTCAGTGTCTACACTGAGGTGGAGGCAGAGCCGCAGCCGAGGTCCGGACCTCAGTGTTTTATAAAAACATGAATCCAAACAAGGCTTCTGAACGGCGTGGTTCTCTGCGTAGCTCCACCAGTTTCCTGTAGGAGGCGCTGCAACTGTGTGCAGCTGCAGCCAAACTCAATGT